>NW_007259537.1:73754-125367 GCF_000164805.1 Carlito syrichta | reverse complement strand
GCTACCACACCCAGCTGATTTTTTGATTTATTGTAGAGATGAGGTCTCGCCTGCTCAGGCGGGGCTCGAACCCATGGGTTCAGGCAATTCACTCACCTCAGCCTCCCAAAGATGTGGGATTACAGGCTGAGGCACTGAGCCCGGCTAGGACTTTTTGCGTGTGATGGAGTCGATTTCCTGGGTTGTTATTTGTCTATGTAGTGTCTCAATATCTTCTTGTTTCAAACTCAGGAGGTTGTGTGATGTCAGAAAGTCCTTCATTTCATTTAGGTTATCAAATTTGTTTCCATATAGGGTATACATAGAAATTTCTGACAATCTTTTGTATTTCTTCGGGATTGGTTGTGATTTAATCTTCTGTATTTTAGATTCTGTTTATTTGGGCTTTTTCTCTCTTTTTCTTGGTCATTCTGGCTAGGGGTCCATCAATCTTGTTAATTCTTTCAAACAACCAGTTTTTTGTTTTGTATGGCATTTTTGTCTTCCACTTCTCACATTTGGGCTCTTATTTTTTGTGATTTGGATTCTTCTGCCAAAGTCGGGGTTTTGGTGGTCTTCTCTTTCCACCTCTCTTAGGTGATTTGTTAGGATCTCCACTTGTGATATTTCTGTTTTCTTGATGTGTGCTCATAGAGATATAAATTCCCCTCTTAGAACTGTTTTCATGGGATCCCAGAGGTTTTGCTAAGATGTTTCTTCATTTTCATTTGTTTCCAGGGATTACTTAATTTCTGCTTTGATTTCAGTGTTGACCCAGTAGTTGTTCAGCATCGTGCCATTTAGTGTCCATGTCTTTGTGGGCTTTGGGGAAATTTTGTTGGTGTTGATATGTATTTTTATTCCACTGTGTTCTGAGATGTGCATGTCAATATTTCAACCTTATGGAATTTGTTTATGCTTGATTTATGGCCAAGGATGTGATTGATATTGGAGTACATTCCATGAGATGATGTGTAGAATGTATATTCAGTGGCTGTTGGGTGGAATAATCTGTAGGTATCTATTACGTTCATTTGGTTGAATGTCAAGTTTAAGTTCTGGATCTCCTTGTTTATTTTTTTTTTTCTTGATGATCTATCTAGGGTTGTTACTGGGGTATTCAAGTCCCCTACTATAAACTATTATAGTTAGAGTCAATATCTTTTTTTAGTTTACTTAGTAGTTGCTTTATAAATGCTAATACTCCTGTGTTGGGTGCATATATGTTTAGAATGGATATTTCTTGTTAATGGATTGAACCTTTTATTATTATGCAGTGTCCTCTTGCAACTTTTTAAATTTTTGATAGGTAACAGGTTGTTTTATCTGATATTAAGAATGCAACTCCTGCCCTCTTTTGTGAACCATTTGCCTGGAAACTTGTTTTCCATCCTTTAATTTTGAGCCTGTTTGCTTTCCTTGTAGTGAGATGAGTCTCCTGGACGCAGCAAATAATTGGGTTATAATTTCTTATCCAATTTGCCATTCTGTGTCTTTTCAGTGGTGCATTTTGTCCATTTACATTCAAGATGATTATTTCAATGTGATTATTTATCCCTATCATGAGGTTCTTACAAAGTTTTTTCTTTGCTTATTTTCTTTTGGCTTTGGGGTTGATGTATGTGTGAGTTTTCAAGTTTCTTGTTGTTTTGTATTCTGCTGATTCTGTGCTCTGATGTTCTCTTGTGAAGTGTATGGTCATTCTTTTTTTTTTTTTTCCTTCTGTACTTAATACGTTTTTAAGTGTCTCCTGTAGAGTTGGTCTGGAAGCTGCATAATCTCTTAGGGATTGGATGTCTGGGAAGGATTTTAATTTTCCATCACTGATGAAGCTGAGCTTGGTTGGATAGGAACTTCTTGGTTGGAATTGTTTATCTTTGAGGACTTTGAATATAGGGTTCCAGTGCCTTCTTCCTTGTAGTGCTTCTGCTGATGGGTCTGCTGCTATTTTTATTGGTTTTCCAAGGTAGGTAGTCTGACCTTTCTCTCTTGCTGCCTTTAGAATTATTTCTTTTGTACCTACTTTGTATAGGCAAATTACTCTGTGTCTAGAGGTTGGGCTTCTCATTTGATGTTTTGTGGGGGTTCTCTGTATCCCTTGTGTTTGGTTGGTCACATCTCTGGTGAGATGGGGGAAGTTTTCTTGAATTACCTCCTGGAATACTTGCTCCAAGTTGTTCTCCATTTTCCTTTCTTCTTCTGGGATACCAATCAGACATAGGTTCGGCTTCTTGATATAATCACACATCTCTTGTAGGCTTTGTTCTTTCATTCTGAGTCTTCTTTGTATGTTTTTTACAGATTGGATTAATTTCATGTTCTTGTCTTCATGTTCTGAGATTCTTTCTTCAGTTAGATTAATTCTGCTTTCCATGCTTGTCATTTTGTTATTTATTTCCTGGGTGAAATTTTTCATTGTCAAAATCTCTGTTACAAGTTCTTTCAGTATTGCATCTTATCTTTCTTGAGTCTTATTCACTCTTCCCATCCATTCCCTAATCCCTGTCATATTCTGGGGCCAGTCATTGGTGACTTCCATTGTTTGGACACTGAGGTTTGATTTTTCAGTTTTGTCTTTGGTATACTTGAAACTGCCTATGGTTTCCTTTGGTTTTTCCTCATTTGTGACAGATCTCTTGTTTTTTTTCTTTAGTTCTGTTATTCAGTGTCAATGGGAGAGACTTTCCCTTCTGATGTTTGCTCAGTCCTCTCTTTTTCCCAGATCTGGGCTCTGGATTTGTTCTATTATGAAATAGGATGGTGAATGGGAAGATTTGCTGTCTCTTGTAGTTTTTGAAATTTGAATAAAGTAGGGGATGGGGCATTAGGATTCAGAAACTACTTGCAAATTACAATGTTCACTTATTGTGGCATGTGTTCCCTGAGACCCACTCCCCATCACCACTCTATATGACAATGCAAAGCAGAAACCAATGCAAAGAACAATTGAACACACACACACACACAGACATGCACACATACCCCAAAACAAACTGTAATAACAACAAAATGAAACAAAATAAACAATAACAAAAAAAAACCAAGCAAACTAAGTACACACACATGCCTAACAAAAAATGAATAGAAAGAAAAACAGAAAGACCAGAGGGGAACATAAAGGAATTCAGGTCAAACACTCACACATATATTGATACACAACATAAACTATAAAAAATAATAATAAAAAACCCAGAAGAACAAAAGAGCAAAAACTAACCAACAACAACAACAAAATTGAAAGATGACAATCATTCACATACACACAAAAACAGAAAATGACTATTAAAGAAAAAATAAACAGAAAAGAAAAGAAAAATATTTGGGGGGATGCAGATCAAACTCACATATGCACATTCATGCACAAAGAAAAAATATTTTAAAAATAGATGAACTGCCGGGCTCGGTGGCTCAGCCTGTAATCCCGTGCCTTTGGGAGGCTGAGATGAGTGGATTGCCTGAGCCCACGGGTTCGAGACCTGCCTGGGCAGTGAGATCAGCAAAGTGGGATAACATGACTTCCTTTTTTTCTATGTGGACACCCTTGATTTCCTTCTCTCATCTAATTGCTCCAGCTAGGACATCCAAAATAATGTTAAACAGGAAGGGTGAGAGTGGGCAGTCTTGTCTTGTGACAATTTTCAGGGGAAATGCTTCCAGCTTCTGTCCATTTAGCAATATGCTGGCTGTGGGTTTATTGTAGATGGTGCCTACTATTTTAAGGTATGGTTCTTCTATGTCTAGGAGTTCAAGGGTTTTTATCAAGAAGGGATGCTGGATGTTATCAAAAGATTTTTCTACGTCCAGTGACAAAATCATGTGGTTCTTGTTTTTACACCTGCTGATGTATTTAATTACATTTATGGTCTTGTGGATCTTGAACCAGCTGCATCCTGGAGATGAAGCCTACTTGGTCACAGTGGATGATTTTTGAGATGTTGATGAATTCTATTTGCTAGAATCTTCTTGAAAATCTTTTCATCAGTGTTCATCAGGAATATTGCCCTGTAGTTCTCTTTTTTGGTTGGATCTTTACCTGGTTTGTGTAACACTGTGATTTAGCTTCATAAAATAGTTTGGGGAGAATTCCATCTTTCTCAATTGCCTGAAATACATTTAATAGGCTTGGTATCAGCTTCTGTTTGTATGTTTTGTTGAATTCCACTGGAAAATCATCTGGTCCAGGGTTTTTTTTTATTTTATTTTATTTTTTTGGTAGTTTTTTTATGATAGTATCAATTTCCTGGTTTGTTATTGGTCTATTTAGAATCTCTGTGTCTTCTTGTTTCAACCTTGAGAGGTTTTGTAATCAGAAAATCCCCCATTCCATTTAGGATGTTGAGTTTGTTTCCATGCAGCATAGTAATCTCTGATAATCTTTGTATTTCTTTGGGGTCTTTGTTGATCTTTTGTGTTTCTGATTATATTTATTTCTCTCTCTTTTTTTTTTTTTTTTTTGGTCATTCTGTCTATGGGTCCATCAACCTTGTTTATTCTTTCAAAGAACCAGCTTTTTGTTTTGTTGATTTTTTTCTTTGATATTTTTGACTTCTATGTCCCATATTTGGGCTTTTACTTTGGTGATCTGAATTCTTCTGCTAAAGTTAGGGTGTTAGTGGTCCTGTCTTTCCAGCTCCCTTAGGTGATTTGTTAGGCTTTTAACTTGTGATCTATCCATTTTCTTGATGTGTGTTCATAGAGATATAAATTCCCCTCTTAGAGCTGTTTTCATGGCATCCCAAAGGTTTTGGTAAGATGTTTCTTCATTTTCATTTGTTTCCAGGAATCTTTTACTTTCTGTTTTTAATTCTGTGTTAACCCAGGAGTCATTCAACATCATGCTATTTAGTGTGCATTTCTTTGTGGGCTTGGGGGGAATTTTGTTGGCATTGATATTTATTTTTATTCCACTGTAGTCAGAGAAGGTGCATGGCAGAGTTTCTATCTTATTAAATTTCTTTATGTTTGATTTATGGCAAAGGATGTGATTGATCTTGGTGTATGTTCCACATGGTGATGAGTAAAATGTATATTCTGTGATTGTTGGGTGGAGTGTTCTATAGGTATCTATTAAGTTCATTTAGTCAAGTGTCAAGTTTAGGTTCTGGATCTCTTTGTTCCTTTTTTGCCTCAATGATATATCTGGGGTTGTTAGTAGGGTATTTAAGACCTTTGCTATAATAGTGTTAGAGTCAATATCTTTTTAAATTTACTTAGTAGTTGCTTTATAAACACTGGTGCTCCTGTGTTGAGTGCACATATGTTTAGGAGGGATATTTCTTTTTGATGGATTGAACTTTTTATTATTTTATTATGCAGTATCATTCCATATCCTTTTACTCTTTGACAGCTTAAAGGTTGTTTTGTCTGATATTAAGACTGCTACTTCTGCCTTCTTTTGTGATCCATTCACCTGGAAATTCATTTTTCATCCTCTAATTTTGAGTCTGTGTATGTCCTTTGTGGCAAGTTGAGTTTCCTGGATGTAGTAGATTATTGGGGCATTTTTTAAAATCCACCTTGCCATTCTGTGTCTTTTCAGCAGTGCATTTAGCCCATTCATGATCAGGCTGATTATTGAAATGTGATTGGTTATCCCCATCATGAGGTTCTTATAGTTTTTTCTTTATTTGTTTTAACTTGTGGATTGATGTATGTATGTGCTTTTGATTTTGCAGTTGAAATGTATTATTTGTTAATTCTGTTTTCTCCTGTTCTCTTGGGAAGTATGTGGTCATTTTTTTCCCTGTGCTTAATACTTTTTTAAGTGTCTCCTATAGAGTTGCTCTGGAAGCTCCAAAATCTCTTAGGGATTGAATGTCTGGGAGAGATTTTAATTTTCCATCACTGATGAAGCTGGACTTGACTGGGTAGAAAATTCTGGTTTAAATTGTTTATCATTGAAGACTTTGAAAATTGAACTCCAATTCTTTCTACCTTGCTGTGCTTCTGTTGATAGGTTTGCTGCTATTCTGATTGGTCATCCCCAGTAGGTAGTGTGACCTTTCTCTCTTGCTGCCTCTAGGATCTTTTTTTGCCTACATTGTGTAGGCAGATTACTATGTGTCTAAGAGTTTCTCTTCTCCTTTGATGTCTTGTGGGAGTTCTCTGTATCTCTTGTGTTTGGATCATCACATCTCTGGTGAGAAGGGGAAAGTTTTCTTGGATAATCTCTTGGAATATTTGCTCCAAGGTGATCTCCACTTCCCTTTCTTCTTCTGGGATACCAATCAGGCATAGGTTTAGTTTTTTTTATATATATAATCACTCATCTCTTGGAGGCTTTGTTCTTTCTCTGAATTTTATATCTAGTTATTTTATAGATTGTGTTAATTCCATGTATTGATCTTAAAGTTCTGATATTCTTTCTTTTGCTTGATTAATTCTGCTTTCCATGTTTGTCATCTTGTTATTTATTTCCTGGGTGAAGTTTTTTATGGTCAAAATCTCTAAGTTCTTTCAGTATTGCATCTTGACTTTCTTGGGTCTTATTCACTCTTTCCATCCATTCCCTAATGCCTGTTGTATTCTTGGGCCAGCCATTGGTGACTCATTTTTTGGCCTCTGAGATCTGATTTTCAGGTTCTTTTCTTTGGTACCCTGGGAATTACCTGTGTTCTTCCATTGGATTTTCCTCATTTTTGACAGATCTCTTTCATTTCTCTTTAGTTCCATTATTCAGTAGCAATGAGAGGGGCTTTCACTTCTGATGTTCACTCAGCCCTCTGTTCTTCCCTTATCTGAGCTCTGAATTTGCTATATTTTGAAACAGGGCTGTGGGTGAGAAGCTTTGCTGTCTCTTATAGTTTTGAGAATTGAATAAGGTGTAGGATGGGGAGCTAGGATTAAGAAACTACTTGCAAATTATAGTGTTCACTGACTGTGGTATGGGTTCCCTTAGACCCACTCTCCACCACCACTCTATATGTTGATGCAATGGATATGTGTGTGTACTTCTGAGTCCAAGATAAAGTAATAGCAATGAGGAAAAGAGAGAAAAGTAGAATGATATAAGATGGACAAACACAGAAAAACAAATCAGAAACCAAAGCAAAAACCAACTAAACACACACACAAACAAACAAATAAACAAAAAACAAAACAAACTGGAAAAAAAAACAGGAAAACTGAATATACACAAATACACACACACACACACACACACACACACACACACACAATCACTCACACACATGCCAAACACAAAACAAAAAGAGAAGAAAAAAAATAAGGGAATGTAAATCAAACCCTCACATATACATTCACACACACATTAAACTAAAAAAAGACAGAACAAAGGAAAAAAACTGAAAGATGATCACTCAATAATTCATGTACACACATAAACAGAAAACAAAAAATGAAAGAAGAAAGAAAAAAAGAAGATGGTGGGGAATGCAAATCAAACCCTTACATACACATTCATGAACAAAGAAAAAAGAGGGGAAAAAAACTGCTCTCTTGTGGCAGGTTCTGTAAGTTGTTCCTCTCAGCTGCTCATAGGTAAGTCCCTCTGCTATCTCCTGTGTTGCTGTGGCCACATTCTCAACCTCCCCAGTTGTGGCCCAGGGAAGGAGGAGGTGGGTAGTGCTTCAGTCCTCCCTTCCTACTCTTGTGTGGTCAGGGGGATCCCCTCTAGTGGGTAGGTGCAGAATTGTCTCCTCCCCAGGTACTGGCAAGGAGCACCCCAGGCAGCCTTATCTTGGAGTAGAGTCCTCCTATCAAGCCTGATGTCCGGGGTTCCAGGCTTCACCTGGATTCATCCCTCTCAATCATGTCCCAACTGTGTGGGTCTGATGTTCAGTTCAGAGGATTGCTGGAGAGGAAGAGATTGCGTCAGCCCCAAACACATTGCTGATCTCTTTGGGGGGTCTTCCTCCTCCATTTCTAGTCACACCCTTTGTCTCACAGCTGAATCAGAGTAGGAGTGGGTGCCTGAGGCTCAGCACTCATCCTGACCCTCCAAAGTTCAAGCTTTTGGGATATTCTTTCTGGGTCATGGTGAAACTCTGAGTCATTAACCTGCCAGTCACAGAGATCAGATCTGTCAGTCCTGGTGAGCAAGCCAGAGCACTTCCCTGCTCAGTTTTTGAGATGGTGGCAGAGTAACTGTTTTGTCTTCTCCAGTGGCACTCTGCCTTTGGCTCCTTCTCTGTGGTCCCTTGTAGCCCTTGCTGCCAATGTCTGGTCAGGTGCTGTGGTAGTGAGGCAGAACCTGGAGCTGGCATTTATTCCCAGCAGCTTCTTCCCAAGAAGGACTTTGCTGACTTTTTAAAAATGGCACTAGGCTTCTATGCCCCGGGAAGTGCTAGGATCCAAGCAGACCACCTGCAACACCAGCTGCTTCACCAGGAGAGCCCTGGCCACTTGCTCCTGAGTTCCCACTCAGTCATCCACTCACATACCTACTTACTCAGACACGTATGCAAAATTGTCCATATACTCACTCACACAAACACTTGCATAGTCTAACTTGCTCTGCCTCTATCTTCCCACCCATTTGTTAATATACATATTTAAAAGCCTAATTTGTCACTGAGTTATGAAAGGAAACCACCAAAGTAAATGAGAGGACTCTGAACAAATTTCCCCTTTCCTATAGTTACTCATTTGTGCCTTGAGAGCTTGACTGTAGGTTGTAAACAAACCTTTCTAGGTCTGCTCCTTAAAACAAAGTGAACACTGCAATATCAGGGAATCCTGGAATAGTTAACATTCAGTGATACTTGGCATATGCATAACACTTGTCAAGCACTGTTTTGAAGTCTTGCACACCACTACTACTCAAAGGATAGTGTTAGCAGTTCACTATGAAGAACAAAATTTAAGAGTAAGCTTTCAAATGCTTTTCCACAAATTAACAGACGTATCTTTTCTATTCAATCTACTTTTAAAAATAGAGACTAGTATTTTGTGTCCTTATTTCTTTGTTTCATTTTTCTAGTAATTCATTGCATTATGTTTTGTGAAAATATCAGTAACAGATTAGAACTTTCAAAAAAATAGATCTATCCTGATAGATAATATGCAAAGCACTCCTGTATATATATTGACACATTTAATTCTTATAACTAAATAAAGTGGTTTTTGTTAGTCATTTTTTCAGAGGAAGATACTATGGTACAGAGAGGTTAAGCACATTTAGACAGTAGATGACAGAACAGAAATTCAGTCCTCATCATTCAAGTATTAAGATGTGCCTTTGACCACAATGCTAAACCGACTCTCCTAAGCTCATCTTTGTTAGATGTCTGAAAAGCAGTGCTGGAAAACATGACTCATAGTTTTGGGTAGGAAACAAAGGTGCCAATAAAACATGGCACGCCTCATTTTATTGCATTTTGCTTTATTGTGTTTTGCTTTTTTTACAAATTGAAGATTTGTGACAACCTTGCATCAAATAAGTTAATCAGCATCATTTTTCCAGCTGCATCTGCTCACTTGATGTCTCAGTGTCAGCATTATTTAGCAATACGATATTTTAAAATTAAGGCATATGCATTATTTTAGGCATAATGATACTACACACTTAATAGACTACAGTATAATGTAAACATAACTTTTATATGCACTGGGAAGACAAAAAAATTATTTGACTCATTTTATTGCAATTCTTACTTTATTGCAATTCTCACTTTATTGCAATGCCTGGAACCAAGCCTTCAATACCTCCAATGCATTCCTGTTATCTTTTGACTCTTCTAAGGTCCAGAGACTCCCATCTCATTGCCATTGTAAAGCAATGCTGAAGTTTTCTCAGTCCACATGTGTAATCCTGACATTGTATTTGCCTCCTCATTGGAGTTCAAGTGGGGTGTTCATTAACTGACTTCTTCCCATTGACAAGGCTCTTCAAGACTTAGCACCTTCCCTCTGACTGGATATTTAGTCTGAGGTTCTCAGACTCAATCAGGCTAAAGACCTCTCATTGAAGACATAATTTGTAATGATATAAGTCATTTGAAATCATCTAACAAGCATACATTTACCGAGTGCCTACTCTGAAATGACCTGCATTTTTTATACATATATGTTGTAAATATACACATACACATTCTAATTTACATATACACATATATAAATGTATAAATATACATATACTAAATTTTTACTTCCTATATTTTGATCTATTTGATTTGACTCTTTTAAAACTCATATTCTAATGGAAATACCTGGATATTGGCTTAGTATTTGAATCAATTTGTTCTCAGTCAATAAAAAGAGATTTGTTTAGTCTTTCTGGAATGGACTTCATTTAACCTTTGCTTTTGCTGTTCTTCTGTTGGGGTTATAATTTCCCTCCTTACCAGGTAGCAAAGTGCAGTGAATAGGGAATAGAGTCTGGAACCACAGTATGGGATCTGTTTCTTTCACTTATCTATCCATTCAACAAGTATTGAACATTTATTATGGGTGAAGGCACTGTTAAAACTACTGGAGATGGGGCAGTAATTGAGATGATAGGTTTCCTGTTCTTATGGGGCTGACCTTTTTTTTTTTAAAGAAGCGACAGTGTCATCGATTTGGCTGGAGCTGACCTTCTAAGACAGACATTAAACAAATACACTAATGAATAAGAAGGTGGTAAGTGGTTATGAAGAAAATAAATTATTAGTCAGATAGTGGCAGACAGAGAAGGGAGTTTTAGACTATGTATGAGAGAAGCCCTTCTCTGATGCTGCAGTTGTTGAACTGAGATCTTAACACCATGTTGGAAGTAGTCATTTTACAACTGGGGTAAGGAGAATACCAGGGAAATAAATCTGGTATCATAGCTGCAACTATAAGAAAAAAACAAACAGAAAACTGAAAGATATTGACTGACATAAGAAAAGTATAGTTTAGGGTTGCCTCAAATCCAGTGCCCAATGATCTTCTCAACTTGGCCTTTGTCTGTGTATCAGCCTCAATCTTGAGCTGCAGCAAAGGGCTGCCAAAGTCCCAGCTGTCATGGTAATGCACAGAGAGACAGTCTCTTAATGGTGCTCTATTTTAACAGCAAGAAAATATTTTCCAGAAACATCTAGCAAGCTTTCCCTGTGGGCTACTGGCCTGAAAATAGACATTGGCCTATTCCTGACTCAGTTCTTGTGACCAGGAAAGTACTTGCAATGACTAGAATAGGCCTGGGCTCCTAGTTTAGTCACTAACAAAGAAATGAGAAAGTAATGACTGGCTTCAACTACTCAGGATAACCCCTGGCACAGAAGCCAATTCTACAAACCACTTGGCTGCAATAAGGAGAGGTATACATTTGAACAAAAAGTGGATGCTATCAGGGAAAGGCTAAAAGTGAATGGAAGCTAGATAGGGCAGTCGACAAGGTCCACTCTAAATGTCTCAGGCAAAACCCTAGCTCCATTAGAAGAGAGAAAAGAGGTTCAGAGTAGCTAGGGTGTCATTAAGGAGGAGAGGGTGATATGAAATAGTATTACAGAGTAGACAAAGGTCTACTCTTGTAGATACTAGATGTGATGGTAAAGAGTTTAAATTTTATTTGAAGCATGATGGGAAGCCATCAGAGTGTTTTAATCAGAGTGCTTTATTCATTGTGGCACGATCTGGCTACAGTGTGAGATAAACTGGGTTTGTGTGGTGGGAACAGAGGATAGGGTACATCACTAGGTCATTTGAGGGTGCATTTACTTCATCTTTTTAATCTCACTTGCTGTGTTTTAAAAGAGAAGTGGTCCAACTACTTTTTTCAAAGTTGTTATAAGTCATTAATGAAAAATGTGTAAAAGTGCTTTCAATTCTGTGTAAACAAATAGTAATAAATGCACTATCACTCATTCAGTCTCACTCAGTTGTCTACTCAGAGACTTATCTGTCCAAACCAGTGCCATACTGACTGATTTTTCCTCTGAATTTCTATTCTGCTTCATGCTTGTGAAAAATTATTTTAGTATTAAATTTTATAATTATAATAGTATTGAGTAGCATACACATGTTGAGTACATTATGAATTTAAAAGTCTTTAAATATATACATTCGTATATACCAATTATGTGGTATGTATGTATCGTCAATCAAATTTTCATTTCTTTTATACAATTTTTTTGATCCGTAATATTTTTACCTATTTATGGAATACATGTTATATATAAATACCACATATACTCTGTAATACAATGTGTGATGGTGAATTCAGAGTATTTAGAGTATCTATCACTTCTAGCATTCATAATTTCTTTGCGTTGAGAAAATTTCAAACTTTCTTTCCAAGTCAGCTAAAAACCCAAACTTCACCTGCATGCAACTTAATTATGCAGTAAATTCTCACTTGTACCAAACAATTTTAAAATAAAATAAAGTAAAAACTAAAAAATCTTCTCTTCTAATTATTTTGAATACACAATTACTGATGTTAACTATAGTCACCCTACTGTACTCTCAGACACTAGAACTTCCTCCTTCTATCTAATTGTGTGTTTGTACCCATTAGCCAGCCTCTATTCTTCTTTCTCCCATTCATCCACACCCTTCCCAGTCTTCGATGTCTATCATTTTACTCTCTACCTCCATGAGACCAACCTTTTCAGCTCTACAGTAAGTTTTGCACTTCAGGAAGACAGAATCGTTCATGGAAAAGTGCCAATATTTTGAGTAATATTTAAAAAGCAATGCACTTTCAAAAACAAGCAGGCAGAGCAAAGTTTAAGTGCCAAGGAAGGAATCATTCAAACATATACACTATAACTACTATACACATGCAAGGAGTTTTAGCTTTGACTTTGTCACACATTCTGACTGAGACATTAATAATCTAAAACATCCCAGATTAAACAATTCAGACCCTGAATCACTTTAACCATGTAAAGCAATAAACCTTCAAGATAAAAGACAAATAAAATGGCAGAGTTCACTGAAAAGCCATGTGCAGATCATGTTTATGTTTGATTTATTGAACAAAAGGTGAAGGCTAAAAGCCCCTTTTGTACCCTTGTTTGGTAATATTAATACAGCTAGTAAAATCATATACTGCATGGTGTTAAGAAATAAACATTATCAATTCTCCTGACACTGCAGAATGCAGCCTAAATTCAGTTTAGGACAAGTTTCAGGAGAAAAGCTAACAATCACAAAAGGAATAAAACAAGTTCAAAATGTAATACAAATATGCTTTATTACTTTTCAAGTACAAGCAAGACTGAAGCTTCATAATTATATAATATTTAATGCTTAATTTTATTTTCTGTGGTACCTCTACAAGCAATCACTCATGAAAAATATTAAGAGGACACATTTCAAAATCACATAATTAAAATAAATGTTGGCTGCTATATTTTGCTTACTCTGCATTTGTGATTTCTACATTCTTCTGAATACATAGTTAAAGCAATATATGCTCAGTGGGAGAATCAACATCACCCCTGCAGACCCCACAAATCACCTACAAGAATGTTGCTTGCACTGCCATTTACTTAGAGCAAATGGTTGTTTTTCTATAAACACATTATTTATGAGAGCAGCAGATGCAATCTGCATACTAATATAGTCTTACATTTCACAGAATTACCCACATGGCTTAAGTGGCTTTCTCTCTCTCCACAATCACCACTTCTCTCCACTCTCAATTAGCTCCATCATCATTCAAATCTCCACCATACAAAAATTTGCCTAACTGTGGCTCAAATAGTTAAAAAGCAGCCATGGAAAAATAATTCAAATCACAAGAACATTTTAAGCTCTGACAATTCCAGATCATCCTTTATTCAATTACTTTATTCCATAACTAGAAATCAAAATGAATAAATAAACAACAGACCCATCACCATCTAAACAATTTTAAAGGTCTTCAGAGCGGATCTACATAAAGTATTAAACAGACCCATACACATCATAGGCTGCCAAATTCATGAACTGCAAATTCAAAATAACGACATTAACATCTTAAAGAAAAATTCAAATCTAAAAGCAAGAATCCTGAGTCGGTTATCTCAGAACAGCAAAATACTCTGTTGTTTTTATTTGATGATATTCATATGCATATTGTGCACTAAATAATTATGTTTTAGTGTATATCTTCACCCAGAGGCACAAAACCTCCCGTATGCTTAAAGTGTATTATCTGCCTTAGACTTGCTTCTGAGAAGCACAGATAGGCAGTACAGAGTTTGGCATTGTCACAATTCAGTGGCTTGGTGCCAGAATTTGTGACACTGCCTAGCAACCTCCCCACATCACAAGGAACACAACAATGCACTCACTGTGAGAATAAGATGCAGTGAAAACTTACATAAAACAAATGACTTTATACAGGGCAAATAGATTCATCTGTTTAATACCATACTGAGGTCCATTAAAGATTTTTATAAGCAAACAAAAATTCATATAAACTTGCATTCTGATGACTAAAAAGCATTTCATTATCTAATAGTTATGTAGTTTTTATATACAGTCACCTTTATGTGTGTTATTCTGTTAAAACTGTGATTCTCCAATATACGTATACAGTGCCATACTGAAATATATTCCAGTAAAGTAAATCATATTTTAGTAATTAATCAGACTTGGGATCCTTAAGCAATTTGTTAACTAAGCTGAACTAACTGCAAGAAATCAAATCACTAATTTCTCATCATCTCCATGCCTCTGTAAGACTTGCTATGAACTGAATTGTGTACCTCCAAATTCTTATGCTAAAGCTCTAGCTCTCTGTGTGATGGTATTTAGAGATAGGGTCTTTGGAAAGTAATTAGGTTTAGATTGGCGCCCTCATGATGGGATTAGTGCATGCACTTACAAGAAAAGACAGCAGACCTGTGCCTTTCTCTCAGCAAGGCAGAGAGTAGAGACGCAGTTGCCCATAGATGGAGGCACCTTGAACACTTTTGGAGGGGCAAAACATCCTGCACCCAGAAAAGGTCTCTTTTAACACAAAGACCAGAAAGCAATGACAGACACAGGAATCCCAGTTCAGGTCTGCTGCTCCACAGTGGCCATCTTGAAATCCTCCTGCCCAATATGAGCATTTTAAAAATACTTTCAAGAAATTACAAGACTGGATGGACTGGCCAATTATCCTGGTTTGCCTGGGACTCTCCTGGTTTTAGCATTGAAAGTCTTCTGTTCCAGTAAGTCCCTTTATCAAGGGCAAACCAGGATGATTGGTCATCCTACATTACTATGTCATTTTTACCAGAGGGCATGAAGTAGCTGTAGTTCTTATTGTCTAAGTACCCAGAGCAAATAAAGACTTATATAGCTACATATGTATCTGCATCAGAGAGTAATTAATCTTTTTTCTTATACAAATTTTAAACCATTGAAACTAAAAGGGACCCTTTTTCCCAATATTAACTTTGCAAGTAAACAGATAACAGTTTAGAGAGATGAGACTTTATGAATCGACTATAATAAGAACTTTCTCTTCATCTTAAGTTAATCAGTTCTCACAGAACTTTTGAGTATATCCTAATAACAAAAAATCCTGAAGAAATTTCTAATGACTTCAAGGTAATGAGGAATTAAAAAATAGTACACTTTGCTTACACAAATTCAATGTGATTATAGGTAGATTCTTGTCAATAATATTCTTTGTTTTAGATAAATCTTATAAATCATATTTTTAAAATATCCAAAAATATTAAAACAACTATGAAAAGGAAGAAGAAGAAAAGAGGAATTGTTTGTTAGATATACATCATAGAATCATCATAGTCAATTCTCTATGGTACTATGGCTACATGTATAAATTGTTCAGTGAAATATCAATATATGAGCATGGAGAAAATGGGAAGACATATCCAAGGTGTTAACATGACAAATGTAAGACATGGGTACTGATGTTATAGAATTTTGTGCGATAGGGGAGAAATGAGTCTATTAATTAAAACTGGATGTATGATGTGATCCCATCTATGAACAATGACTGATATATTCATATATATATGTATGTATAAAAAGATGCCTAAAAGACTATGATCACCAAAATAATAATGATGCTTATCTCAGGGTAAAGGGACTGAATAAGATCTTTATTTTCTCCCATATATTAGGGGTTTTTTTTAATAGTAGGTACTCCAGCCCTATTAATTTTTATGCTTCATAAAATTAAAAATTAGTGGATACATTTTCATTTGCCTTGCATCATCTGAGGAAGTATATAGGACGTCCAAAATCTGGATATGCTTTGATTAAAAATTTCCTGCTTGAGGACATTGGCTGTGCTCCCTGAAGAGAGGCATGCTCACAGAACCATGGTCTTGACTGTAGGTGATATAAATCTGAAGGCCTATCCTCTCACGGATACCCAACTCAACAAAAAACTAATTCAGTATTCACGTAAATACAAGTAACTTCAGAAAAGTAGCCGGTGAAGTCAACAAAACCTCCACAGGAACATCTCTTGGTTCACTGTGATGGCCAAAGATGCGGAGTCACTGAAGATCATACTACATCTCCCACTATTGTGTGAAGACAAGAATGTTCCCTACATGTTTGTGTGCTCCAAACAGGGTCTGGGGTGTGCCTGTGCGATCTCTAGGCCTGTCATCATTTGTTCCATCAACATCAAAGAAGACTCAGAGCTGAAGCAGCATATCCAGTCCATTCCACAGTCCATTGAAATGCTCTTAGTTTAAGCCTTTGACCTCTGCAACACTCCCTGCTGACTCTTTTATCTAAGATTGTTTATCATGTCTGTGTTAGACATAATATTTTCAGCACTTTCTACCATTATAAAATATTGTAATACTAAATCTGGTTTCTGGATTTTTGTATTGTTTTTGTTCTGTTTTACAGGGTTCTTTTGCTCTTCTCCCTTTTCACACTGTCTCTCTCTTTCTCTCTGCCATCCTTCATTCTTTCATTCTCTCTTTTGAATAATTAACAAATTCCCAGAACAGACAGAAGCAGAGCAACAGCACCATTCAAAGACAGGAAGAGTCAGGAGACATCTGATAGTGCTAGGACAGAGATCTGGTTCCAACTTTCACCCACTAACTTCCTACGATGTGCAGAGAATGAAGGAAATGAAAACGGATCAACTTCCCCACAGAGCTAATGGCTACTGTTTGTAGTTTTTTGTTCTGTTTTGTTTAATAAACATAGAAATGAACCCTCCCAGGCTTAAAGCTTGAAACTTACATTTGTCTTATCTAAGTTCCTTTCTCAGGAAACTGGCCCTCATGTCTATAGTATCAAGGAACTGAAACTCACTAGATCACCTCATCCAGACAATGAGATGCAAGACCCCTCCCTAATTCCTGTTTACCAATTCCTCTTTCTTTCCCCTATCTAATTCTTATGTTTTACGTTTCTGTCCCACTATATAAACCCCTGGCTTCAGTGGGAAGGGAAGACAGATTTGAGGTGAAATATCTCGTTCTCCTTGCCTGATATCATCCACATTAAATGGCTTCTTCTCTATCAATACTCATTGTCTCAGTGATTAGCTTTCTGTGCTGCAAGCAATAAGATCTCAGCCAAAGCCATGGCATTTCAGTAACAGAAATGAACACATCTACTCTGTATCTTTTGTGCCTGGCATACAGAGTCATTTGTGCAAGATAAAATGATTGAAGGGTTTCCTTTACTCTCCAAGGGATTATGTACCATTTGGGGGAGGAAGCATATGTTATGTGAGGTTGTTAGGCTTATGTGTGTGCACCATTTACTAATGTGCCCTTGCTGTTTGTTTTATAATTCAACCTTTTATTCTCCTCACCAACCCCTAACCATGCCCCTGAGGGTGACAGGGCAGCAGCATACCAAAGAGATGCACTGTAAGATACCAGTGGTGGCTTGAGTGAGTGGGACGTGAGGTGGTTGACCTGAGTCATCAAAGAATTGGGAGTGACAGGGACAAAGAGCATCACCTGATGCTGGAATGAAGGATTCTGAGAAGATTGTGGGCACTCTACTAGTAGCTACAGCAGAGATAATAGAATGCAAGGAAACAGCCTCTCTTTAATAATGGGAATTTTTTCAGTGAACACTTGGCACCAGCTCCAAGAGCTTTTACCCCTGTTTCCTGCTACAGTGTGGGTCAGATGTATTCCTTATCACATGAAGAGGGTGCTAATATCACCTTCATTCTTGTGAGCATCCCAATGAATACATGTATTTTTATATTCCAGTTTAAGTTTTTAAAAGCTCTGCTTGACAATTTATTTATAAACTGGCATATTCAAAATATAATTAACATATATTGTGTTTATAAATCCAATCCTGGACACAGAAAAAAATTAAAATAACATTTTTTCTGAATTTGAAAGTAACATACTATAAACACTCATAGAATGAATATTTAATAAAATAAGAAAAAATCACAACAAGCACTTTACTTTTGGTATGTATGTGTATGTATATATGGTTATACAGAATGTGTGTGTGTGTGTGTGTGTGTGTGTGTGTGTGTGTTTGTAACCTGTTTTCACTTGATAGTGCATGACAAAAACTTTTTATTTCCTTAATAATTCTTACTCAACATTGTTTGGCAAGACAGTATAGTATTATATTGTATGACTAATAAGGTGATTACTTTACTATATTCCAATTTGAGCTTATGCAATATAATTTTCCCAATTTTTTAGCATATGCGGGCAGTAAATATCCTTATAATAATATTTAAGTGCATCTCTGGTTATTTTATGTAACCAAATAATTATGCCACTTTGATTTTGTCTAAAAGGTATGAATGTTTTTACAGCTTTTTCAAAAGTATATTATGCCAAATTACTTACATAATCAAAAATACTGGCATTGTCACTTTATAAAAAGATCTTGGACACCTCATAATTACATAAAATTGTTCTAATGGGTGAAAATATTTTTATCAAGAAAATAGCCTGTGTAATGTACTATATAGAAAAGATTCCTTTTAGCTATCTTTCCAGCATTTGCACAGAAAGGTGTTTGAAAAATGTTCATCTATAAGAAAGGGATTGGCAGTCGTTGGAAACTGTGGGCAGGTTGTTGGCAGGATTGGCAACAGTGGGAAACTGCCAGGGGCGGAGGAGGAGAGGGACACACCTCATCAACAAGGGTACCTGCATAATGAACGTTTGTATACCTAACCTGAATTGTACCCCACATCTTCAAAATAAAAATTTCAAAATAAAAGGAGAAAGAAAAAGTGTTCATTACATGTTGATGATGATTATTTCTTGATGGTAAAGATTTCAAGTGATTTTTTTTACTTTTATATTTAACACTTTTTCTTATTTTTTCTTATTGTCTTTCTAAATTAATTGTAAAGAACATGTCACAGTTTTTTAAGTAGTTTAAGAAAATATTTCTACCACATGAAGCCCAAAATTGAAATATATTGACAAGAGTTACATCAGTCATATAGTAGTAGCAGTAAGTACTTTGTAATTCTTGAATACTGTCCACATAAAAGCTGCAATGCATCTTAGTGTTAGTTATAATCAAACATTTAAATTTTCTCTGCTTTTTCCCTAACTACAAAATTTTAAAAACCTGATTCAACTGTACTCAACAAAACAAAAATAGTTGAATTAATTGAAACAATCGTTTATGAAGAAAAAATGTTTATATAAATGAAATAAATATCTCTTGATCTTTAATCCTTTAAATAATCTAACCAACTAACCTACCATCTAGCCATTTGGCATTTTTATTTATTGTTAAAACATGATGTATTTTGTTTTGAGTTGGAGTATCACTCTGTCACCCAGACTGGAGTGCAGTGGCATGCTCCCGGCCACCGCAGCCTCGACTTGCTGGGCTCCAGCGATCCTTCTGCCTCAGCCTTCCAAGTAGCCAGAACTACAGGCGAGTGCTACCATTCCCGGCTAATTTTTGATTTATTGTAGAGACAAGGTCTCGCCAAGTTGCCGGGGTGGGTCTTGATCCTGCGGGCTCAGGGAATCCACTCGCCTTGGCTTCCCAAAGTGTTGGGATTACAGGCTGAGCCACCAAGTCCAGCCCATGATATATTTGGGAACAGTGCGATATACTGGTATCATCTGTCAAGAATTCCATTTGTATCAAATTATTTTGTTTCCAACCTCTTTTTCACTCATTCTTGCCTGCCTGTAACATGTGCAATAGGAAGATAGTCTAGTGGCTAGATGATATCAACCTATTCAGTAAGTTTTCTGAAACAATTGAGTCAATTAAGCTTTTGACTGCCAGCTTATAATACTAAACTCTAATTACATTATGTAAAATACATTTTATTAAACTAAAGCAAAAGAGATGTCATTACAAGTATTTGGTGAAGTAGGTCACTCAAAAAGATCAATAGGACAAGTCTAAAGGGTTACATAGACATGGTGTCTAGAACACAGGAATTCACAAGAAACAGGAAAACAGAAAATGCTGGGACACCTTGGTCAGCACGATGCTGACATTTCTGGTGAGATTAATAGTCTCTTACCATTTCCTCAATCACTCCCTCAAGTCTTAAGGTTCCCAAAAAGATAGCATCCTATGGACCAACCTTAGATCATATGATTTCCCCTTGGTTACTGGTGTGAAAGACTAGCAACTGGAATCATCTGCCCATCATGAATACTCATGATAGAAATGGGACAATCTCCAAAACAAAATCAGGGCACAATAGAAATTGGAATGGCTGCTGGGCATGCCAAATATTCACTGTAACTGACTGCCTTTAATACTATTATGCCTTTTCCCTTGACTCAGGTCCTCACTCTTAGATTAGCCTTTTTCAAGCTGAAGAACACAACATACTGGTGAGTCATAACATAAATTTAATGGATCATAACCACCTATTTTTAAAAAATCAAATAGAACAGAAAATATCAGACACATTTCATATAGGATATTTGTGAAATTTTTCTTTATCTTAATAATGTCTGTGGAATATGTATATGTTTTTGTGTAGGGATGTATGTTTGAATGTAGTCATGATCCACGAAGTTTGAAAAATGTTTATACTGGTCCTTATCAGCAATTTTCACAGTCAACAACTATACACACTCCAAATTTATACCACAATCTGAGAAGGATAAATCCTCATAATCCACGGATATTTTGAGGTCTCCATGTTGAAACATTGTAAGAATTTATGCTGCAAAGTGATTTCATCACTTATAACATCACATATGATCATTAAACTTTATTTGATTAGAACAAATATTTTGGCCGGGTTCGGTGGCTCATCCTGTAATCCCACGCCTTTGGGAGGCTGAAGTGAGTGGATTGCCTGAGCCCGTGGGTTCAAGACCCGCCTGGGCAGCGAGACCTTATCTCTACAATAAATCAAAAAATCAGCCGGGCATGGTAACACATGCCTGTAATTCCGGTTACTCGGAAGGCTGAGGCGGAAGGATCGCCGGAGCCCCAGCAGGTCGAAGCTGCGGTGGCCGGGAGCGGCCACTGAACTCCAATCTGGGCGACAGAGTGAGACTTCAACTCAAAAAAAACACAAAAACAAATAAATTTTGCATCCATTTATTTGATCACAAGTATTTACCATCTTGTCTAAAATCCTACCAGCGCCACAAGTGAGAAAATTCCCAGTGTGCAATTTTTTATCATGAATGTTTTTATATCATTGTAATTTCATTAGTTCACATTGTCAGTCAATTCTTGTTTCTTCCATAAAATTTTCTCCAATTACTGCAATTCACATTGATTGCTTTCCTTTTTCTGACCTCTTTTAACATATAACTCTCCACAGTCCCTCATGTTGTTGTAATACCTCACCCAAATAAGGCATACTTTGAAACTAGGTAGGGATAAAGATGTACAAATAGCCCAGAGAAATCACAAATACCATACACTATAACCAATGCACTTTATTCATTAAAAAATATCTAGAGTCTTATTCTTCCTGTTTTATATTTTATTATAATAAGCATACTACCTAGCACATGGGAGATAATAAATATTGAGTGAGGAAATAAATTAAATAATAAATGAATAAATATAAATAAATTACATTTCTAAGTCCAAAGATGCTTAAAGAGAAACAAAATGCAAGAGCGGTGCAAAGGACTGAATTGTGTCCCCTGCAAAATTCATATGTTAAGGCCTTAACCCCAAATGTGACTAGTTAGAATAAGGAAATAATTAAGGTTAAATTAGATCATGAGAGTGGAGCCCTGATCCAACTAGAACAGTTTTCCTAATAATAAGAGACTCTAGAGCTTGCTCACTTGTTCTTGACCACTGGAAGGCAGCCATCTGCCAGTCTGAAGACAGCCCTCACCCCAGAAACAACCCTGCCAAACTTTGATCTGGGACTTTCCAGCCTCCAGAACTGTGAGGGAACAAGGATCTGTTGTATAAGCCCCTAGGCTGTGGTATTTTGTTATGGCAAACAAAGCTAAACTAACTAGGAACTGGGAAATTGGAGTTAGACAAGTGGGGAGATATGGCAATATTGCAATGTCTCACACACACACACTCACACATACACAATATATGCATAAATACAAAGTTCAAAATAATGTTGGGCTATTTAAAGTAGGAGCAAACAGAAAAAAGCATCTCAACTGTATTATCCAAAGATCAAATGCTCATAATGAAGATCTTGAATCACTGAAAGAGACTGAAATGTGTTCAGCAAATTCTATTTACAAAAAATGGTCATTTTTTAAAATCTAAATAGCTAAAAGTGAAATATTTTGTTACCTCTTATCAAGCTGAAAACAGTGTCTCCATACACCTTTTCCTCAAAGGTTCTCAGGCTGAATTTTATTGCCATAATTTTATCAAATACAACTTCACCTCTGTGATTGATTGTAGACAATTTGAAGGCAGTAAATAGCTCTTATATTTATTACCTGAGGTGCTTCACAAATTGCTGAAAACAATGTCAGAAAATTGTAAGTCCCATATATTAAAAGTGAATAAATGGATAAACTTTTCATGAAATGATTGGATAAAATTTAAACATTATTGTTCATTTTATAAACTAATTTAGACAAAAATACCAATAGCAAATACAATTCTGTGATTGGCATAGTGCACGATCAGGGGTCTTTGGTAGGTGAGATGGTGTCGGTGATTAAACTGAAGGGATAGATATAAAGAAAAAGAAAGAGACTGGACTCCTGCTCAAGTGACCAGAAGCCATTTATTGGACATTATCCCAGGGCTTTTATCCCCAAACTCTGCAAAGTCATCATCACAGGAAACAAAAGGTAGCATGTGCCTTTCACATGAACAGGTCCAGGTGCACAAAGGACAACCCCCCCACTCTCAAGCAAATGTTTTTTAATACATAAGGAAGAACATGAGGAGGAACATGAGGAAGAACAAGCACAAATTGTCTTTTTGTATTTTATGCTAGCTTAATGTTCCCCAAACCAGTTTCTGTGCCCTTAATTGTATTACAACTACATCATCTTGAATTAACATCACTCAATGTCTAAACCCAAAACCACCATAGTGAATTATTAACTTCTACTATTCTGTACTAATTCAAACTAGTTTTATTAAAACAATTACTGCTATGGTTACACTCTCCTAGCACCAGCTGGCTTAATTCAAACTTCACTGGCCCCCCTGAATCAAACTGAACTAACCACACTTCTATAACAAAATGGTTACTTAAATTTTCTTTATCTATATAAACTATTTTCTAGAATCTATATCTATAAATTTCTAAAATCACATCAAGAGAACCTGTGACTTGCACTAAGTCTCTTCAATGTGACTCAAAGTTAAACTTAAATTGTTTAAAAGCAAAAACCATAAACCGTGGAAAATGGGAACAATAGACTCTTAAGTTAGCTGTGTTCGTTCCAGTTTCAGAGTCCTCTGTTAGAGCCAGCAGGAGACCTTCCTGGTTGCAGTACCAAAAAGGAGGGAGGGAATAGCGTCAACAGCTCGGGAATGCATCCTAGCAGTCTCAGGGTCCATGGCCCTCCCTGATCCCTAAAGCTCAGTGGACCGCCATGGCCGGCTCCCAAGAGCATAGAGAATATATGGCATTAAACATTTTATAAAGAAAAGTCTGTCTTGCTGAACCAAGATCTCTGCAGTAAAATATGTACCTCTGTAAGGCGTGGACTCACTCAGAATGAAATCCTGGGATTTTGAGAGATTCAGATGCAAATTTCACCTATAAAGGACCCATCTGTCTTATTAACCATATTTTTTATGAAGAACAGAACTCTATTCCATAAACGGGTTGCATAACACCTACAGCACATTTTCAGGAAGAATTTATGAAAATTGCTTCCCTCATATAACTAATACACATCTATTTGAATTAGGCATCGATTATACCTTTGTAAAGACCATTTACCATAGGTTTCAAAATAGACAAAGAGAAATCTATATGTGAATATAGAGAAGGCAATACATTTTCCTTTATGTTTGTATATATCAGAACGTCACAACGTTGACCTTTAAAAAATGTGACTTGCAGCCGGGCTCAGTGGCTCAGCCTGTAATCCTGCGCCTTTGGGAGGCTGAGGTGAGTGAATTGCCTGAGCCCGCAGGTTCGAGACCCACCTGGGCAAGCAAGACTTCATCTCTACAATAAATAAATAAAAAAAATTAGCCGGGCATGGTAGCGTGTGCCTGTAGTTCCAGCTACTTGGAAGTCTGAGGCGGAAGGATCACTGGAGCCCAGCAGGTTGAGGCTGCAGTGGCCGGAAGTGGCCACTGCACTCCAGCCTGGGCAACAGAGTGAGACTCCAACTCAAAAAAAAGAAAAATGTGGCTTGCCAAACTCTGCTTCATTCTATGGTGATTATTTGATTTTATACAAAGATTTATTTGGCTAAGATTGGAAATGTTACCGAGGAATGCTGGGAATTGGACTTTTTTAGTTCCTCAAAGAGAAAAGATTTTAAGTCTTCATCAAACTGTGAAAACCGTGTTCTAGTTTGATACACATCAACTTATGTATAACGAGGAACAGAATTAAAATACATCTCAGTTTTTGCTTGTTTGCCTTTTTGTAACACATGTGTGTGCATGTTTCTAAGATAAATATATTTCAATCTATGCACTTTGAAAACACAGCAATCATGTCAAAGAATGCTGAACCTATAAAAAAATTTTTTTAATTTCCTTTCATATTATATCTGTTTAAATTAACTAACTGTGGTAATTTCCAGAGTCTTACAAGAAATATAGATTTTAACAGTTGCTTTTTGTCAATCTGTCCCAGAAATAGTGTCAAGGGTTGAATAAGTAAATTATAGAGTAATGGATTTCAATCAATAGTTGTCGAAAAAAGTTACTGTGTAAACGAATTCTTTCAACATGTAGGGAGCACTCTTTCCTCTTAGCTGTCCTCAAAATAATATCAGATGTATACAGATGGAACTGCTAAAATTTACAAATAATATAAGATACAGCTTCATAAAAATATATTAAATGGCTTCTGATACTATTTCAGTAATAAAAACCATAGCTATATTTTCCACAAGATCCTCTTACTGAGCATGAAGTCATGCAAAATGTTTTGCAGGGAAAATGAGAAATGCTAATCTAGTGACAGCAACAGTTCCCAAGAGGACAAGCAGCTAAAATTATGCAGTGGAGGGCAGTGAGAAAGAACTAGAATTGGCATATTTGCTGGCAATGTGACAACCGTTATTAAACCAGTTCTACTCCGTTTTACCTCAATAATCAAATCAGAAGGAAATATTAATTAACAGTTGAATCATTTTAAACTAAGCACTCCAGAGCATTAGTTACCTAGTGCTTCTCAATCTTTGTCACAGCATGACAGACATAGAATATGATGCTATTTGTACTGCACAGAGAGACAAACAGATGAGATAATTGACTCCACAACTCCAGCCACTGTAGGCTGCCCCAGGGCTAAGGGGACAAACATCTCAGTCTATCCTTAAAAAGTTCCTAGACACACAAATTAGAAATTTCTGTAATAACTGAGAATGGAAATGTGTTCTATAACAATATCCTAGCCTGACAAAAATGAGCTTCCACATGCCAAACAAAATTAAGAAACATTCACTAAACATTTCCTAGGTGCAAGGCTGTTTGTTTAATGACTGGACCAGCAGGCAGATTTGAATACCAGGCTAAATTCTAATATCATTCTGAAGGCAGCAAAGTGCAATGAAAGATTTGAACAAAGGATAATAACTTAAGAATAAAACCACAAGTTTAGAAAATTTTAAATTTCATTTGAAAGATTGATGTTAGTAAGAAGGTTCAGTCTCAAATTTGTTTTTTATTTGGGAATGAGTTGAACTAAGAAGTTTATTGAGTAATGCCTGTAATTATTTGCTAAAAAGTAAGAGAAGGAGAAAGAAATTAGATTGATTATGGTACTTCAGGGAGCTTAAGTTGGCAGAAAAGTATCTAGAGGTCTGAAAAGGAGAAGCCAAAGAACCCAAAGAGTTAACAGTTGTGAGGAAGTAAGGAATTCCAGGACACAAAAGAAAAAGAAATGAAAATGCAAAAAATATAATAAGGATCAGAACTACACAACTTTATGACTAATTAGATGTAGTTATGCACAGAAGCAGAAATAAAAATTTAAGATGTGTACAAGTTTCTGATCTAGAATATAGGAAACTGTCATATCATTAGAGTGAGTTTAAGAAAAAATGGCAAGTTAGATTTCAGACATTTCAAGTTTAGGTGACAGGGCATTCAAGAGTTTGCCAAATATGTTGATGTAGAACTTGAAAAAGAGGTGACATTTGAAACTTTAAATATGAATTAGAGTTCCAAGAAAGTAAGGCGAAGTTTAGAAAGTCAAAGTACATGGTCCAAACTACAATATTGTTAAAACTGAAGAGTATATACAGGTTCAACCACATGCCCTGTAAAAATGTTGCTCCCACAAATCTCTTCCAACCAACTACAAATTATTTATTCAAACAGCATTCAGCAAATATTTAAATATGCCTAAAGTGGCAGGACTGGGACATACTATGGAAGACAAGGCCAACTTGACCTTTGACCTCACAGAACTTGTAACTACAGTGGGAGAGATGGACATTAAGCAAAATCACATGCAAATAAATACATAATTGCCAACTGGGAATAGATGCTGTGAATTCAAATTTTGAAATGTCATGAGAAATTCTTAATGCAAAGTCATAAAACTACTATGTACCAAACTCATGCTCTTAAAGTATTCAAGGAGCATAATCTAACATATTTATATTCAATGTTGGCCTTAATTCGCGACTTAATTTACATTCAAAATTCTCACTGAAAACACTTTTTTTATAATTGAGAAGTTTACAATTCACATGAACAACATAACCAAGGCTGGGTCAGGTGTCCCTTTTAAGAGCACCATAACTATCTCATCTTTGTTCTCTCATAATACTTTATGGTTTTCTGCTCATAAGCTATCTCCCATCCTTAATTTTAAAATCCTTGAGAGTGTTAAAAGGGTTTTATATGTTAGTATATCTGCTATGCCTAGCATAATATCTGGCACATGGGAGGCACTGAAGAATGAATGAGTGATTAAGTGAATAAATGACCATCAGTAGGAGAACATTACTGGGAAAATCTCCATATTTTTATTTTCATCCCTCATCATCAATACCAAAAATGATTAAACATCTGCCATAGATTGGGCACTGAGCTGACTATTGGGTTATAAGAAAACACAAACTATCGTGACTTACTCTCAAAGAGCTTAAAATTTAAGGACACAGACAAATAATCCACACAGCATTTCATAGTTCCCAAACTGCCTTCACATACAACATCTGTTTCCCTCATCATAAGAATCTTGTGAGGGAAGAAGGGCAGATATTAACTCTATGATTCTGACAAAATGGCTGAGATGCATTTTGAGAGATAAAGTGCCTTGTCCAAAGCCATATTTAGTGACCAAGCAGAGAGAGTACTAGAACTCAAGTAAGTGTTAAATTCAATTTGAGGTAAAGGAGTAGAAGATAAGTTTCAGAAATAGGTTAAGTATAGCTTAAATGCCAGCTAGACATTCAGACTTGCAATTTAACATCAATTCAGCCTCAAATATATTCTTTCATATGCCAAAAAAAGTTATGTATAAAATAAAAATTGAATCAACACTAGTAATGTATTATACATTTAACCTAAGACTTAAGAATGCTTTTTTTTGAGTTGGAGTCTCACCCTGTCACCCAGACTGGAGTGCAGTGGCCACTTCCGGCCACCGCAGCCTCGACCTGCTGGGCTCCGGCGATCCTTCTGCCTCGGCCTTCCAAGTAGCCGGAATTACAGGCATGTGCTACCACGCCCGGCTGATTTTTTTATTTGTTGTAGAGATGAGGTTTCGCTGCCCAGGCGGGTCTCGAACCCGCGGGCTCAGGCAGTTCACTCACCTCAGCCTCCCAAAGGCACGGGATTACAGGCTCAGCCACCGAGCCCGGCAAGAATACTATTTTTAATTGCCTTTGTAAAAAATAAATAAAAATAAAAACAAATGGTTTATAGGGTCTAAGAGTCCATGTAAATATTTACATAGGCATTCTCCTGAATAATTAATGTGTATATTTTCCCTCTGTGCTATAAATATAAATAGTATTATTCTTGAAATAAGTAGCAGTGATAGCTAATGATTCCTAGTAATGTAGTTGAAAGTTCTATTGTAAGCTCATACATCAATCAATCATGTGGGCTAAGCGATGAAGCATTCAAGTTGCTCAAGTGTCTGGTGGTAGGTCCCTTTAATTGCCTCTAGCTCATAACCTTCTTTGAAGAATCCCACCTCCTCTTCCCAACTGTTTATCCAGCATGCTTACTGAGAGTTCACTGAACCAATAATGCTGGATTACTGATTCAAGTAGAGCAGTTATAGTTTACCTCAAGAATTTGAACTTCAAGATGAAGAAACTGAGCCTAGAGCATATAATCATGTCTATGGAAGGGCTAAAGAAGAGTCCACAGACTTCCTTTGCTGAGGATCCAGGAGCTGCCCTGAACTTCCATTTCTAAAACT
This sequence comes from Carlito syrichta, assembly GCF_000164805.1. NCBI lineage: Eukaryota > Metazoa > Chordata > Mammalia > Primates > Tarsiidae > Carlito > Carlito syrichta. The sequence continues at coordinate 96,566 of NW_007259537.1, read as the reverse complement.
TTTTTGTTCCATTGTATACTCCAGGGTCCTCTCAAAATATTTATTTCAAAAATGGAAACCAATTCCATATACAGAATATATAAATCCTCATAAGTATATAAAACCCTTATATTTAAATTTTAACAAGACTAGGTAGAAAGGTTATCTCCTTTTGAAATTTATTCATTTATTAGGGAAAAGAAGGGAAAAGACCTCTCTAATCTCACAGAGTTGAAGTAGTTTGAACAGAAACAAATAATAGAATACATATATTGGGTAAGATTTTGGAGTTTTAAAAAAGCCAAATTTTTAATTTCGTTACATTCTTACTAAGACAATCTGTGAAATTAACAAAATTTTTTTGGATAAATAGGAACATCCCTCACCTCAATTATTACCAACCTCAGTTAACAATGGGTATAATAGGACTATGCTTGGCTTTTGTATTATGTTCCAAGTTTCACAACATGATAATTAAATGGTATTCCTAAGTAATCACTGCTGCTGAACCAAGAAGTTCAGTCTAAATACTGAGAGGATAATTCTACTCTCTATGGTGGCTTTTCTTAAGCCTCTTATTTGCCACTTTTGCAGAAGTTACTTGTGTTAAAAAGACATAACAGTGGTTGAGGCAAGGGTAGAAACTTGTTGGAAGATAGGCAAGTCTACTATAATCAATTTATAAGACTGTTCTAATTAAGATAACCATGTGTTTCATTTCACATAGTGGCCTATCAGCTTTCTATTTCAGAATGAGAATAAATTATATTTATTAAGTAATACAGAGACCTCTGCAATATTAAGTAATTTATATTTTTGTTGATTTTAAAAATTATGTTTGATTTTTATTTTTTATAATAAATGTTACTGCGTATATTTGAGTTTTACAACATGGTGTTATGGAACACATAGAGATAGCAAAATGGCTACTCAAGTGAAGCACATTAACATGTCTATCATCTCAGATAGAGATAATTTTTTGTGACAAGAGCAGCAAATTGTATTAGGCATTTTTGTTAAATCAGTATATTTTAAACACTATTTTTATAGCATGCTAATGATTTAAGGTTTTTGTATTTGAGGAATGAAGTTCCCTTTTTTCTCTAGCTTTTTATAGTTGTTTTTTTTTCTGCTTGGCTACCATCATCAATGATAACTTTCAATTAGTGTGTCCTTGAAGCTTTCTCAGAGTACATTGGCCCCACTATTCACTGTTTGGCTCTAATGGTAGATTTACAATTGACAGCATCTTTCTCAAAATAATCAGTTGAGAGAAAAGCCAAAACAAAAATTCTAACATTTGGGCAGTTTCATTGCTTAATCTAGAAAATTCAGTAACCAAAAAAATTTTAGTTAACAAAACACACACATGCTGAATAACTCAACTATTAGGGTAGCAGTGTGGAAATTTTAAATCTTCTTGTAAATGACTATTCCATAAAATTTAATATTAACCACAATAAGAATTTACCAAATATTTGAAATTAGTTTATGCTGAGATAAAATGGGCAATAGAAAAGTCTTACAAGTTGAAAAATGGATACTTAATTTCAGTATCTTCACTTCTCACAAAAATGTCTGCAAATGAAAGAGAAAAACATTCTTTCCTACAAAATACCTTCTTTAAAATTGAACTTTATTCAAGGTGCTCTCTTGTTATTCCGTAGTTAATTGGTTTGCATGAAAATAATGAGCAAATGAAAGTAAGAGCTCTACAATTCATATGATAATACATAGTCTGGCATGTTAGGCTAAGTATAAAAGTTAAAATTATTTTAGAGAAAATAATTTATCTCATCTTTTAAATCGTCAAATCAATTGTCTTAGAAATCAAAACAGTATAAAAATTCTAATTCATCATTTTTACTCTCAATAGATTTTTTTTGTGTCTAAAAATAAAGTCAATTTGCATTCACATCTCATAAATCATTTTCATACAATATATATTGTCATTTATACAGCTTTAGCATAAATAACAGCTAAAGCACTGGCTAGGCAAATTAACTATTTTCTAGGGGAAGAAAAAGTCCAAATTCAATCTGTGGTTGAATTTAAATTAATCTTTAATCAGAATTTAGCCTCTGTGGCCCTATGCAATTTGAATTTAAGAAGTTAAGATAAAAAATATCCATCACCAACTTCAAAAATAAAAACCATTGCAATCACTCACATTTATCCTCCTGAGCAAATGCTCAGATCCAATTTTTTAAAAATCTGTAAGAAGAAACTGAATAGAGTTCTGTCTGACCTGGGACTATTTATCTATATATGAGAGCTTTTCCAATAGAGGTAAGGCAGTAGTAGCATTTTGTCAATGCAGCAGCAAGACTACAAATAGGCACTCACAGTCTTGACAGTCTTGTCTGTCAGGGAAAAGATGTTATGGGAGACTAAAAAATATAAACAGACAATCTCATATTTTCTCTTCCCAGTTCATCTCCACAAGTAGTGAGGTGTCTATAATACATGAATTTTAGGATCATGTCTTCCCTTTCTCTTCTTACACTCTTTGAAGTAGCTCTGCTTCTTCTGAAAAAAAGCTGGCCTTTGTGGGTCAGCCAGACTCCTCTCTCTAGGGGTTGGCAGAAAGGAAGCTTCATTTGAGGCAAAGAAAGTATCAGCCACTCCACCTCCCCTCTGTCCCTCCCTGTGTCCTGCTGGGGCACACAGGCACTAGCATGTTTGAACATAAGGTAGTCAAAGTGACTGTGAACAGGGAAGGAAAAATCAAATTTCCTATCCAACCCACTCAGAAATCCCAAGTTCACTCCAGCTACCAAAACAAAGAGGAAACAGAAACCAAAAGGGTCTTAAGTTAGATATAAAATCTACCACTTTAGCTTCAGATAAGAAAAATTTAAGCTCAAAAGTGTCAAATGATGTATCCAACTTCTTCTGTTTCCTCATTGCGGCTCCATTGGCACGATTGCCACCAATTTTATTTCTGTGACAGTGTTCTGCCATTCCCCACTGACAAAACTGCACAACTGCCACTTTTTCTTCTTCGTGGGGCTTTTGCTCCTGACATTATTTTCCTGCCCCTGGCTCTTCCCATGGCTCCCTCTCAGTTCAGTTATTTCTTCTCAGAAGCACCTTGCCCGACCACCCTAACTAAAATTACCATCCTTCTCTTTCCTTGCTTACATCTATCACAATCTAAAATAATCTTCTTTATTTATTTGTATACTAAGCCATTGTCTCTCTTTTACAATAGAATGTAAGTCCCATGAGACAGAGACCATATTTTTTTCTTTACAAACTGTGTGGTATAGAGTCTGGCACATAGTAACTGCTTGGTACCACTTGTATCAAGCATCACTGTAAACCATGGCAAAAAATAAATAAACAGATGAGCCAAGTTTACCCACCAGGAACCCATGATCTTAAGGGGAAAGCTACTACTTGAATATATATATATTTTTTAAAGGCAGGATTGGATAAAAATAAGTAACAAATAAGACATGTATTTTATGAAGAAAGGGACGAAGTAAATAACTATAGCCAGAGGTTTCTTAGAAAAGGTAGAGCTTCTTTGAGCTAGGATATGACGTCGCTTTAACAGAGGTTTCAGGAGGAAAGAACATTCCAGGAAAAAACATCTTGACCAAAACTATGGAGTAGGTGGGTATTACATTTAGGAAGTAACTGCTACAGCATGGGAAGTGGAGAGAACCAACGACAAGAACAGAGTAATATAAGGACATTTCCAGTCCCTTGCTGCATCCTCCTCCCCAGTTCATCACTCCAGTTTCTACAGTTTCATCTCCTTCCACACCAACCCAGACTTTGAGACATCACTTCAATACTTCTTTTCAAAGAACTTCACACTGGGTTTTCTATGTCACCTGCCCTTCAAAGTCCTGATTTTAGTCCAACTATTTTATGTCCAGTTCTTTTTATGCCTGATCCAACTCTTTTTATGTGTAGGCTGACAAAGCTTAGTCCCCAAGATCTGTGCCCCTATCTAGGTACTCAATGCTCCTTGGCAACCTTTTTATACTCTTTATGGTAGTTACTAGAATGTTTCCTACGACCAAGTTAGCCACTGCTTGTGCAATCCAGACATCCTTCATTGAATTCCTACTTCTGTGTGTCCCTGCAACTGTCTTCGCTGCCCTCTCAGCTCCCTTCTTCCTTCACATTGGCCATCACAGCACTCTTCTCACTGGATTACAGGCTCTCCCACTGGACTATGTACTATTCAAGGATTAGAATTTATATCTAATAATTTATGTCTCAATTTTAACATTTGTCTCCCATTTATTTTTTTGCATCTAGCACAATTCATGATACTTATAGATACCTAATATATATGTTCTGTTTTAATGGGTAAATGAATGAATAATAGTACAATACATAAAGACAGAATATGATGTGAGTAGTTGATATTTCAAGCTTACAGATTTCTATTTCTCAGTATTGGCAACTTATTTCAAAACTCACCATAATCAGATCTGTGTTCTAACATGAATTCTGGTGGTGTACTTCTGTCAACAGTCGATATGAAAGACAAACTACAGAAGAAAGAAACATGGCAAAGAAATGAGTTAGAAGGCCATTATAAATGGCCAAATGAGAATGACATGGGTTGTATTGTCATTAACAAAAAAAATAGCAAAGAAGTTTATTTAAGTGGGAAAATGATGGACAAAAACAAAAATAAATATGTGAGACTTAAACTAAAAAGCTTTGAACAACAAAATAAATAATTAGCAGTGTAAATAGGCAACTTACCAAATGGGAAAATATATTCACAAACTATACATCTGACAAAGGACTAATATCCAGAATCTACAAAAAGCTCTACCAAATCAGCAAGAAAAAAGCAAATAATCCCATTTTAAAAATGGGCAAATGACATGAACAGACATTTCTCGAAAGAAGATATACAAATCGCCAACAAACATATGAAAAATGCTTAACATCACACATCACAGAGAAATGTAAGTTAAAGCCACAATGAGATACCACCTTACAATAGTCAGAATGGCCATTATTAAAAAATCAAAAAACAATAGATGCTGGCTTGGATGCAGATAAAAGGGAACACTTATACACTGTTAGTGAGAGTGCAAATTAGTACAACCTCTATGGAAATCAGTATGAAGATTCCTAAGCAACTAAAAGTAGGTCTAACATTCAATCCAGCAATTCTACTACTAGATATCCACACAAAAGAAAAGAAGTCATTATACGGGGTCTGACAATTAAGTTCGTGAACTTATCCTAGAAAAAGTGCTACATACATCATTGCTGAATATCTCTACAGTCATCCTTTGAAGCAATTCTCTTGGGAAGCTATGCACTGATGCCAGTGCCTAGTCCACTCATCAAAGCAATTTTGAAACTCTTTTTCTGGAATGGCCATCAGAGCTGTTATTACAAGAATGTTGAAATTTGGATTACAGCAATGAACAAACATTAAATTTCTTGGCAAACTTGGCAAAACTGGAAGTGAAATCAGGTATATGTTAGTCCAAGTTTATGGGAATAATGCCATGAAGGAAATGTGCAAATGAATTAAACATTTTTCTCAGGGAAGAGAAAGTATCACTAATGAAGAGAGGTCAGGATGAACAGTAATGAGCAAAACTGATGAAAACATTGCAGAAGTTCACCAAATTGTGCATCAAAATCATTGGCTGACTGTGAGAAGCATAGCAGACCAAATAAACATCAGTAGAGAAACAGTCAGGAAAATCTTAACTGAAAATCTTGGCAGGAGAAAGTTGTGTGCAAAGGAGTTCTTGGATCATGACAATGCACCAGCTCACACAGCACTGTCTGTGAGGGAAGTTTTAGCCAATAAACCAAAAATTGTGTTGGAATGCACTCTCTACTCACCTGATCTGGACTCCAGTGACTTTTTTGTTTACCCAAAGATTAAGGAAATATTGAAAGGAAGACATTTTGATGGCATTCAGGACATCGAAGCTAATACAACACCAGCTCTGATAATTCCAGAAAAGGAGTTCCAAAATCACTTTGGCAGGTAGATGAGGCACTGGCATCAGTGCATAGCTTTCCAAGGGGAGTACTTTGAGGTGACTTAGTGATATTCAGCAATGAGGTATGTAGCACTTTTTCTAGGATAAATTTGCAAACTTAATTGTCAGCCCTCTTATACAAAAGACGCCTACACTTGAATGTTTATTGCAGCACAATTCACAGTTGCAAAGATGTGGAATCAACCTAAATGCCTGACAACTTATCAGTGGATAATAAAAACATGGTATATGTAAACCACAGAATACTATTCAGTCATAAAAAATAATGAAATAATGTCTTCTGTAACAACTTGGATGGAATTAGAGACCATCATCCTAAGTGAATTAATGTTGGAGCAGAAAACCAAACATCACATGTTCTCACTGGTAAATGAGAGCTAAACCATTGACCTTCAAAGGCATATGCCATGCAAAGAATGGTATAATGGACTTGGAGACTCACAAGGGAGAAGGGGAGAAGACGATGGGGGATAAAAAATTACCTATCAGGTATAATTTGCACAGGTGAGGGTGGTACGTACACTTAAAGCCCAGATTTCTCCATGTAACCAAAAACCACTTGCACTCCTAAAGCTTTTGAAATAAGCATCTTTTTAAAATAAAAATCATAGAATTTTTAGAATTAGAAATCAGCTCATTTCCCCTCCCTCACCTTATTTCGACTGTTTGAAACTGGAATGAAGGACAGATATTTCAATCCAGTACAACTGGCTCCAAATTCATTGTTATCTGCTTCGAAGATGACAGTTAATGTCATGGGAGAGATAGCATAGGGAAAGGCTATCCAAAGAAAATTTGTGTCACCCAGGTAACTAACGATAGAAAAAGATTCAAACCTAAGCAGACTGTGTTTAGAATCTGCTCTTAATTATCATGCTATGTTGCTTCTGAAGACGTAGGTCTTTTCATAAGCAAACTTAGAAACCAAAATATTGGAGCACATGCATTAATTTAAATAAAATTAAGTCAGTGAGGTAACAAATGCTTCCAGCGTTAAGACCGAGACTTTGGAAGAACGTCTCTCTACAAGTCAAGAGCAAGACAGAAGAGCCAGGAAAGGAAAAAGGGAAATGGAACAGTCTAACTTTAAAAGCCTCTTGGTGGTAAAATTCTTGCTTTTCACACAGGATATCTGAGTTCAATTCCTCAACTCATCTGAATAATATTTTAGTACCTATTAAGTGCTGGGTACCATGCTGGGTCTTTGCAATTCTATCACAAAGATCAGTGATAGAATTGCAAAGATTCACACCACATTTACCATCAACCAGGAACCCAGATGAGCATCTTGCACATATTTATCTATATAGTTTTCATAGCCTTTGAGGTTGAGACACAGAGTGATTAAGTAACATGTCCAAAGTCACCCAGCTAGTTAATGATGGGCAAGGATTCAAACCTAAGTAGTATGCTCTAGAATCTACTCTTAATTACTATGCAATGTTACCTCTGAATACATAGCTCCTGTTCTAAGAAAACCTAGAGTCTAAAATATAGACGCACATACATTAATTTGAATAAAATAAGTCAGCAAGACAATAACTTCTTGGAGTATAAATGAGGGATTGCAGCATGGGAAATCAAAATATTTTTAATTTTCTAGTTTTTGTGTTAGATTATTATGATTTTTTCTTATAATACTGATATTCTGTTTCTATGTAAGTAGTCAAGGAATTATTCACTGAGATTTCTTTGGCTCCACACCCCTCAATGACTTTCCATGGTAGTCAACTACAGAGCCAAGAGTCACATTTATAGTCAGTGAATAGTCAGTACAGAGCAGCTCCAGAACCCAAGATGTATACATATAAAAGCAAGGTGAGGACCGGGCAGGGTGGCTCATGTTTGTAGTCCCAGGTCTTTGGGAAGCTGAGGAGAGAGGACCACTTGAGGCTAGGAGTTCGAGAACTACCTTGGCACCATAATGACACCCTGTCTCTATCAAATAAAAAATAATAATAATTTGCAGGGTATGATGGTTTGGTCCTGTAATTTTTGTAATCCCAGTTACTCATGAAGTTGAGGTGGAAGAATTGGTTGAGCCCAGGAATTCATGACCAGTCTAAGCAAAACAGCTAGGCCCGGTCCATTAAAAAAAAAATTTAAAAAAAAAAAAATGGAGAAGGAATCCTAAGAATCTGAAGAGTTAAACAGAAATGGAATAAAAAAACAAAGAAGAAGAGAATGTCAAGGACAAAAAATTAAATTTCCCTAGCTTATCACTTGACAATATTTAGCACAATATATACTTCATTGCTCACTTTGCAGTTTTTTCAAAGGAGTACTAGGTATCTGAGCACTTTATTAGATATTGGCTGAATTTTTCTGTTATGTTGCCCTTACTCTAGAACAGTTAGGTGTAGAAATAAGGTAGGAATTTTCCATAAGAGAAGATCTGACCAAAAATAGTCCATTCAATAGAATGTTCCCCTTTGGATTTGCTGTTAGCTGGGATTTGCAAATAAACAAAACTTCTGAGTACTTTATCATCTCTTCTCCGTTTGCACTATCTAAAAGGCCTGTCCTTGTATTATACTCTGAGAGAAGGAAACCAAACATTATTTAATGCTCTGTATGTGACAATAATATTCAATGAAGCAATTCAAATGATTTAGTGAGATATAATTTCCTTTCACAGAAATTGCATATTCTTAAAAATAATGTTATGATATTGCATACTTGTTTAAACATGGACATAGATATATGCTTAAACAAATTATCTTTGCTTTCACAGAGGAAAAGAGTAGTTTAAGTACAAAAATACAAAAAGAACAAAATGATTTTTTTTAATCAAGGAAAATTCACTGAAGGTTAAGTATGAATAGAAACCACTTACATTTTCAGGAAGATTATAAAAATCAATCTATCTCATTTTAGATTTAAATATTTGAAGTAATTACTATGCATTTAACACACACTAACACAATTCAATCTAGTTATGACATTACAAATCCAATATATATTCATAACATTTAAATTATATATACAAATATTCTGGATGAGAATCAGATTCATCCAATTATTTATCCCTGAAGTGCCTAGAATTCTAAGTAGCAACCCCGGTACAGGCATCATTGCAAATAGTATTTATCATGAATATATACACTCCATGATTCTTGCCATTTTTCTTGTATTCATTTTGTACTAATTAAAAATGTATGTGCCGGGCTCAGTGGCTCAGCCTGTAATCCCGCGCTTTGGGAGGCTGAGGTGAGTGGATTGCCTGAGCCCGAGGGTTCGAGACCCGCATGGGCAACTTAGTGAGACCTCATCTCTACAATAAATCAAAAAGTTAGCAGGGTGTGGTAGCCTGTGCCTGTAGTTTCAGCTACTTGGAAGGCTGAGGTGGAAGGATCGCTGGAGCCCAGCAGGTCGAGGCTGTGGTGGCCGGGAGCGTCCACTGCACTCCAGCCTGGGCAACAGAGTAAGACTCCAACTCAAAAAAAAAAGTGTGTCTCCCATTTTTTATGCTTAAAATACATAAACCAAGTAAAATTACCACCAATTAAATTTCAAATATATTATTTTTCAGAATTCAACATTTTAAATTCATAAACAAATCACAACATAAGAAAAATTACACTAAACTTTCAATTAAGTTTCAATGAACTTTCCATTAGGAACAAAAACATGTACAAATTGCTGAGGGGAAAATGGCTCTAAAACACAGAACCTGAAAGTATCTACTAGTACTAGGTCTTGCATTCAAGACACATATATGTCATGTTCAGAACTAGGAGCTCCAGAGGTCAAAATCTCAAATGCCAACAGGTTCCAGGCAAACAGTAAAAGGGACAGGGGCAGGGGTCAGGCCAGGACCAAGCCAGGACTGTGGCAACCAGAGGAACCAGCTTTGACTAAAAAAAGGTAGCTTTATACCAACTCACCAGCTGATAAAAGCAGACTCAATGTTGCTGGATCGCCTTTAAGAAAAAGGAAAATGAGCCAGGCTCGGTGGCTCAGCCTTAATCCCGCGCCTTTGGGAGGCTAAGGTGAGTGGTTTGCCTGAGTCCACGGGTTCAAGACCCGCCTGGGCAGCGAGACCTCATCTCTACAATAAATCAAAAAATCAGCCGGGCATGGTAGCGCGTGCCTGTAATTCTGGCTACTCGGAAGGCTGAGGCGGAAGGATCGCTGGAGCCCAGCAGGTCGAGGCTGCGGTGGCCGGGAGCGGCCACTTGCACTCCAGTCTGGGTGACAGAGTGAGACTCCAACTCAAAAAAAAAAAAGGAAAATGTAGAATAGTTTATGAAATCACTTGATTATTTTTCTAACTGAATAATGTTCAAGACAAATCTTGGTCTCCAAAATTTCCCTGATCAATAAATTTAATCTGTAAACAAGTGTTACCTTCCATGTAATCACTATGTGATTTTACATGAATACGATTCCATATCCATCTATCTAAAATACTGTGTTCTACAAAGTATTAAAATCATTTCCATAGGCCGGGTGCAGCAGCCCAACTTATAATCTCAGCATTGTGGGAGGCTGAAGCGAGAGGATTGCCTGAGCTCAGAGATTTGAGACAAGCCTGGGTAACTTGGTGAGATCTCTTCTCTACAATATCACAAAAATTAACTAGGCATGGTGGCATGCATCTGTATTTCCAGCTACTTGGAAGACTGAGGCGGAAGAATCACCTAAGCACAGCAGGTTAAAGCTGTGGTGGCCATGAGCGTGCCACTGCACTCCAGCCTGGACTACAGCCTACAACTCAAAAAAAAGAAAAGAAAAAAGAAATAATTTCCAAGATTCATCACATACACAGAAACTTAGGTGTCACTCTTTAAATCTGGCAACTCAAAAAAATTTTTTAGAGTCTTAGAATAAAGGAAAATTCAAGGCTTGCCATATATGTCTAATGCTCTGTGTCTAAACAACTATTTGTCTAAAACAATATTTTAAAAAGTTCATCAAGGTAATGAATGTCAAGAGCCCCATTTACAATGGTAAAGTGAAGTTACAGATCTTCATCCAAATGAAATGGTAAAGAGGAAAACATAAAATCCACTCATTTCACTTTCATATTATTCTGCATACTAAGTAAAAATCACAGAGCAAAACATCTGTAAATGACTTACTGAAATGGCATGATGTGTGTCTGTCAACATGTGAGCCAATCTAATGAACTATGCCAATCATTTCCCACACCACCAAAGAAAAGCTTGTGCTCTTAAATTTATAAAAAGGGGAAGGAGAGCAAGCTATTTTACCCTCTGTAGTGACCTATAAACAAAAAGGGCATTTATGACACAACGATAATATTTCACTCACTCCCTTAGCAATCTTCAGCATTCATAATACCTTCTGACATTTATTACTAAATTATTTCTGGGAAGTTTCGTATTCTAATATTCCATTCTGTTGAGCACATAGCAAACCACTTCCTTCGGACTGAGGTTAAAATAGGAGAACACACCATTTTCTAGTACATAGTGGTATGAGAAATTTGAGGGCACTCCATCAACTCTCTCCGAGGAAATTATCTTCCAATACCTCTAACTCCATTCTTTTGGAGACTGGAGAAAGGCAATCACTAAAGATGGAGGAAAAAAATTGTAATCTTAGCACATCCAGAATGAGTTTTCTAGTTTAGCAGCTTTTGTTTTGCTATTGAAACCTGGATTCTCAGTAAAAAGCTGAAATGGGAAGAATTCTATTTTTAACTGTTTCATGTTTAAGTACGTATTAAGTCTGAGTGTGGAGGCATACAAAGTAAGTAAATAATTTTCTAGGATAAATCCAACATCACTGGGTCAAGTGACAAGAGACAGTAGACAAACATAAGAGGAGCATGAAAGATTAATTCCATGAAAGGCAAGAATAGCAAGGGGTTTGGGAAGAAAAGTTGCAAAGTTGATTCGATTCCACAAAGAGGCTGAGGTGAAAACTTGGAAGGAGATTTTATACAAGATCACTCCTCAGGGAAGTAGAAGACTAGGTCATTTTTGAGAGTACAGGTGATAGGGTACACACCTGACAGTGGTTTCCTTTTGATGCAATCATTTGTAGTCGCATGAATGTTTCACACTCTCTGCCCTTAGCCTTCCACTCTATCTGTGCTTGTCTTCCTGACATAAGGTGACTTAGAAAGTTGCCTAGTAGGAAGATGTCAACTCTCCATCCCAACACCTCTTAATACTTCTATACCTGTAATTAGACCCCAACAAACTTCAGGGAAGGTCTCACCTAGAGATCACATATATTTCAAAAGAATTGCAAGATGTTGTGAATATGTTTTTGCATAAACCAAAGGAATGTGTTTGATAAAAGATTCTATATGTCTTAGACCAGGGAGAATGGAAAATAACATTACATTAAGTTTGAGTTTCTTTTTTTATTATTAAAGATGTGGGATTCAATTCAGGATTAGGTACATAAGTGGTTGATGTTCAGGTGAAGTTTGGGCCTCTTTTTGACCCCACTTCACCTGGTTTGGAATCAGGTACCCTTATTGCTGTTATGTTCCCCACCCCTCACCCTGTACTTCCTTCCCTGGCAGTGTCTCACTACTGCCAATCCCTTTCTTATAATATTATGATAAATTTTCAGGGTCTGCTTATGAGTGAGAACATGTGGTACTCAGCTCTTTGTTTCTGTGATAGATCATTGAATATGATAGACTCTAAATCCACCCAAGTTGCTGCAGAGTCCATATGTTTGTCCTTCTTTATGGCTGTATAATATTCTATCGTGTATATGTATCACATTTGTTTATCCAGTCCATATTTGATGGACAACACAATTGGTTACATGTTGTTGCTATTGTGAATAGTGCTGCAATAAACATGCATGTGCAGTATCTTTTTGTAGAATGATTTGAGTTCCTTTGGGTATGTTCCCAAAAGCTGGATCAAAACCTCAAAAGCCCATACTGTAAGAGATAAGATAAACAAGTGGGACTTCATCAAACTGACAAGCTACTGCAAAGTCACAGAAACTATCAAGAGAGCAGGGAGACAGCCCACAGAATGTGAAAAAAAATATTGTCTATCCGACAAAGGCCTAATATCCAGGATCTACAAGGAACTCAAGTGTACCCAAAAGGAAAAAAAAAAACAAACAACTCTATTAAAAAATGGACAAAAGATATGAATAGATACTTCTCAAAAGAAGACATATGAGCAGCCAACAGATATATGAAAATATGCTCAGCGTCTCTAATCATCAAGGAAATGCAAATCAAAACCACACTGAGATACCACCTAACTCCAGTCAGGATGACCATCATTAATAACTCAGAAAACAACAGATGCTGGAGAGGATGTGGGAAAAAGAAAATGCTTCTACACTGTTGGTTGGAGTGCAAATTAGTACAATCTCTGTGGAAAACAATGTGGTGATTTCTAAAAGACCTAAAAATTGACCTTCCATACAACCAGATTTGAGTTTCCTAGACACTTAAAAATGTATTGACCACATAACCCAACAAGTCCATTTTTATGTATTTAGCCAAGAAAAATAAAAATGTATACTCATAAAAACGTATAAGTGAATATTCATAGCAGCATTATTCAAAATATACAAAAGCTAGAAACAAGTCAAATGTCCATCAACTAGAGAATGGATACACAAGCTGTGGTATATCCACACAATGGAATATTACTCAACAATAAAAAGAAAAAAAGTATACTGAGTAAAAGAAGCCTGGTCAATAATAATACACACTATACGATTCCATTTAAATAAAATTCTAGAAAAGGCAAAATTGACCTATCATAATGGATTTCCAATCAATAGTTGCCTTGGGCAGGGAGCTGGGGAGAATAGCTTCAAATAGGCACAAAGGAAATAGTTATATTCATTTACCAAAAGTCATTGATCCATAAACTTAAAGTGGGTAAACTGCATTGTTTTTAAATTGTAATTCAATAAGTTAATTTCTTTTTAAAAACTGAATTGCATTGAATTTATTGATATGGGTACACTTACCAGAAATTTTGAATTTAATTTGTTAGCTTAAGTAGCTAAGAAATGTCTCTAACCATTTTGGGGGTTGGTTAACTAAAAAATTAAAAATTGATCATGGCCTATGGTTAATGAAATAAAGATGCCAGAACTTCTTAACATAATTGGAAGGAAAATACAAAGGCTTAAGAAGTGGATTTATCAAATTCAGTCTTCACACTCACTCCCATTCCCCAAGAATGCTTAGAAGACTTTCCCTTATTGAGATGCCAAGAAATACAGCAGAGAAGTGATCACTAGCAAGTTCTGTGGTAGTGTGTGCCCTCTGCACACTGGGGATGATAATGGGAGATGTCACTGTTGAAATGGGCTCCCTGATATCGGTTGCAATAATAGGATCCCCAAGTGACAGGGGCCACTTGGAAGCACTGAACCATCAGAGAAAAAGTGGGTGTGATCACTGTAATGGATGGTGAGAAAAACTAGTAATCAAAATGACCTATCTGCAGACATCTTTTTATGGCTAATTGACCATGTTGCCCTTAGAAATAAAATATTATCTATATAATATTTAAACTTACTTAACACAAGACAATTCAAGAACTGGTGGACAGAAAGCTGAAAAAAATTATGAAAACTGACTTCTCATTCAATTCCCAGACCTAAGTCAAACCCAGAGCTCCCTACCACAAGGAAGACCAAGTTCCCATGAGAATGGACCGTTGCAACATAATCATGAGGGGGAAAAGTGCTAAGTCTTTTTTCAAATCTTCTTCCAAAAGAAGGAATGTGCACAGGAAATTAGTACTCAGACTTTTGAGAAATTAGCTGATTCTAACTTCCAGAGATCCAATGTAATAAAGAATCTGACTCCATTTTTTAATGTTTGCTAAAAACTTTGGAGCCCAAGCCAGGCTCGGTGGCTCAGCCTGTAATCCCGCGCCTTTGGGACGCTGAGGTGAGTGGATTGCCTGAGCCCGTGGGTTCGAGACCCGCCTGGGCAATGAGACCTCATCTCTACAATAAATCAAAAAAAAAAAAAAAAATCAGCAGGGCGTGGTAGCATATGCCTGTAATTCCGGCTACTTGGAAGGCTGAGGTGGAAGGGTCACCGGAGCCCAGCAGGTCGAGGCTGCAGTGGCTGGGAGTGGCCACTGCACTCCAGTCTGGGCGACAGAGTGAGACTCCAACTCAAAAAATAAATAAATAAATATGGTCTATATACATAATGAAATACTCTTCAGCCTTTACTAAGGAGGAAATCCTACCATTTGTGTAAGCCAGGCACAGAAAGACAAATACTATATGATCTCACTTATATGTGGAAGCTGAAAAAGATGAACTTAGGGAAGCAAAGAGTAGACTGGAGGTTACCAGAGTCTGGAGGTGAGGGGTGGAAAGATGTTTGTTGAAGGATACAAATTTCAGTTAGATCAGAGGAATGAGTTCAAGAAATAGATTGTACAACATGGTTACTATAGTTAATAAAGATGTATTGTATACTTGAAAATTGCTAAGAAAGTAAATTTTAAGTGTTCTCACCACAAATAAATTATAATTATGTGTGGTTAAAAACCAGCCAGTCTCCTTTTTCCCTCAAACCATTTTCAGGCAAGGGTTAGGAGGCCTGCCATGTTCTTCCCAGAGAACTTCATTATGTGAGTTATAAACCTTGTCATGTCCTCTTGATTTATATGCGGTATCATCAGCCTCAATATTCAAACCAAATTTTGAGTGGGAGATCTATTCTATTTCTGTTTGGGTGTTTTTGGAGAAATCAGAGCACCCAAATGCCACTGTAGTTCACCAAAATAGGATCTTCTGGTAGTTGTGACAGATGGGACTCTGCTATATATTTCTCTACAGATTGACTCATTAGTTATTTCCTCATTTTCTGGATATATGACCGAAATAAACATACTCAATAACAATTTAAATCTCCATATTCATGGAATGGAATATATTATGATAGGCAGAGCCAAGGGGAAGCTCCTGGAACTTCCTCTCTCGAACAGTGTAGAAAACCAAACACAATACCCTATTTCTAAGGAAGCTGGATGCATTAATGCCACCATCAAAGACTTGAACAGTAAAATGTGGTGATTTTTTTTATTGAATACCCACTTAAATTGCCTATTTGGCCTCTGCAGGTGGTGGATGGTCTTGGAGAATAAAACTCACTAGGTAGCATTGGCAGTTGCCTCTGTTTCTCCTGCTGGAATGTCTTCTTGGAGCAAATCAACACAACCCTGGCATCCGATACATAGCTATTGATTTTTCAAACTTTTTTTCTCTGTACTAATTTGAAAGTATGATTAGAGATAGCTTATTCTCATACAGAATGGACAAAGCTACACCAGCAGTCTCTCCTCGGCGAGCCATGTTAACTCTTCTGCTCTCTACCTAATTTAATCTGCAGAAATCTTAATGATCTTGGCAACCCACAGAAAATCTGGTCTATTACATTGATAGCATCATGCTGATTGGATCAGATAAGCAAAGTGGCAAGTTATCTCAGTAAGACACATGGATGCCATAAGATGGGAAATAAACCCATGAAAATTCAGTCTTGTTGCTGTGATGTTTCTAGGGATCCAATAGTCTGAAGTATGTCGGAAAAACCTTTCAAAAGTTAAAGACCGGTTGTCTCCCCTTACACTGATGGTAGCAAGGATCTGTAGTCTCGTTTGATTTTAGAAATAACATGTAATATATTTGAGTGTGCTGCTCCAATCCATATATCAAGGAACCTGTAAGTCTGCTCAGTCTCAGTGAGACTCAAAGAGAAGGAAGGCTTGGCAGAGGGTGTGGGCTGCTTTGCAAGCTGCTCTGCCACTTGGACCATATGACTCCACAGATTTAATGGTGCTTGAGGTGGTAAATGAAAGTGGCACATGGAGTCTGGCAAGCCTTAAAAAAAGAATTATTGTACAAACACCGAGATTTTTGGAGTGAAGTTATATCCTATTCTGTACATAATTCCTCCTCTTCTGAGATGACTGCATGACTGTTACCCAGAGATGAATAATGTGACTGGTGACTGTTAGAATCTGTAGCTCCCCCTTTTGGAGAGAGGATCACAGAGTCTTATCCTCTGTTACTCTACTCTGTAGCCCTTGGGGAATGACTTGGTTTTATTTTATTTTGTCTTTATTTTAGAGTTGTGGGGCACATGTGAGTATTTGCTATGGATGTAAATTTCATGTAGGTGCAGTTTGGGCTTCTAGCAAGCCCTCTCTATCCCCAGTAGTGGACATGGTACCCAATGGGTGGTTGTGTGCCCTTTATTCCCTCTTCCTTCCTCCTTTAGCAGTGCCCAGCTTCCTTCCTCCTTTAGCAGTGCCCAGTTGTTTGTCCCAACTTTTTGTTGCCATGCCCAGTATTTAGAGCACGCTAAGAGTGAGAAAATGCGGTATTCAGTGTTTTGTTTCAGTGATAGTTCACTTAAAATGATGGTCTCCCAGCTGTAACCATGTTGCTGCAAAGGATGTGATTTTGTTCTTCTTTATGGCTGCATAGTATTCCATCATGTATTAGTACCATGTTTTCTTTAACCAGTCCATTTTCAATGGGCATCTGTACTGGTTCTATATTTTTGCTATTGTGAATAGTGCTACAATAAAAATATTTGTGCAGGTATCTTTTTGCAAACAACATTTCCCAGACTCCTTTGCCAGCTGATTTCCCATTAGGTTATCTCAACAGGAGGATATAAAAGGAAACTGTTACATCTGAAACTCATATATATTTGCATGATATCACTCAGGATTAAAAAAAAAATATTTCTGAATGCAGTTTTAATCCAAAGTTTAAGATTACAAAATTTACTTTTGGTGTTGGTCCCAAGACTGTACACTGGAAGACAATTTTTAATACTGTATAGTAAGAAGACATTACATAAAAATTAAAGTGAGCATTCAGTATTTTAAATTCAGATATATTGTGCATTGTGCTGAGCATGCATGTACTGAAGTAAACTAGTATTATTGTATCTGCATACTTTAAGTGTAAATATTGTTTGTCTCCCTAATACAAAACTTCAAAAGATTTGTAATAGTAATTAAGTTCAGCCCAATTCCTTTGAGGAGCTACAAGAACCTATGGAAGACAAGAATATGTGCTAAGGAGACACACAGAAACACACACACATCGTGTTTTATAACTGAATTTAAAAGTATTATCTTGCATATTTTAAGTCACCCAAGGTACTAATGTTTCTGTGGGTGTCAAAGTTAGCAAGTTAACAAATCAGTATGGCATTCTTCAGGAGGCTGATTACATATCTTCATGTGATTTATCATCCTGGCATGAGGGGTGTTGGGGGGGGAGGATCTGAAACACAGGCTTGTAGGATCTTTGTCCCGCAGCTGGAATGAAGTTTGGTGTTTGCCTTGTGGCGTGCAGGTGTCTGGACTACTTATCCAGTTTAGTCCCAAGAGCACTCTTGTGAAAAATAAAGGTTAGGAAAAGATATGAATAAACAGTGAAAATGAAAAGGAAGTTAATTATGCCAGGTGAAAGGCTACAGAATTCTATTTTAGCACCTTCAAAAACCTGCCAACATTTATACAACAATCTCCCGGGGTTTATGAGAGATGTCAATTTTTAAGACACTCTACCTTTCTTTTTGTTTTGTTTTGTTTTGTTTCACTTTCAGCCATCTGTGGGTAATATGTGTAGAGAGAGGATGATCTGACAAAGTATGAAACACAACAAACTGTAAGACTTTGAGCCTTGTATAACAAAATATAAAAACAAAGATCAAAGTCACAAGGCACACTGAATGATTGTTTGGTTTTTTTAAAAGAACAGCCCAAAGCAAGGAAAAAAATTCCCCAACTTCTAAACAACCAAAGTATCAGCAAAACATAAACAAGAGCATGTTTATCTTATACCTACCACAGAATCTCCTGTGTCCCTTTCCTGTGTAAGCCTTTAGCCAGCTGGACAAAGTAAATGGGGCAGCCTGTTTCAATTTACTCCGAAGAAGAGATTATTTTGAAGTTCCGGTGGTACTTTTTATGAAGTCGAATCCAAGAAAATTAACGCACATGTGTAAATGTGTAAATCTACAAAAACTAGATATACAATATGATGAAAATGAATTCCATAAAACATATACAAAAAAAATACAAGCAACTTAAATCCTAATGATGATAAAGGACTTTCAGTCTTCGTAGAGAGAAATTTCAATCTGTGTAAAGACCCTTTTATAACGTGGCTGGGCTTTTTCTTTCATGAGTTAAACATGTACCAGGGATAGCATATATTATTTTTTCTGAGTGGGAAGGTAATATCCTCACTTAGCCAGATATGACAATGTGTCATTTTCCAGGTTTTTTTTACATTAATCCTTATTTTTATCTCATATTGTTAGATGAAATATATGAATCTAGCTCAATAAAGCCTCTTTTCCATCAATTCTATATGGGTCCTTTAGAGGTTGCCTTGGTATCCAGAGAAGTGTGCCCAAAGTGAATAATGGAGTACCTTTATCATATTAACCATAGTGCTCAATACAGTTTCATATTGATTAATTCAAAGAAAATTGAAAACATCTAATACGTTACTTAAGGACCGAGATGTACACTGAATTTAATATATTGTTTTTAAATTCTAGAATTGTTGTTGTATTTTTTGCTGACCATCAACAAAAGATACATTTGAAGCCCAACTTCATCTTTAACTCCAAATGTACTTTAAGAAGTATTTTTTTCTTTCTTTTCCTTTCCATTTCAACTGCTATCTTTGCTGAACTTACGTATCATTACAAGTCTCTCAATTTCAATAGATCTGCTACTAACATCTGTGGGGCCTGAACCAAGAATATCAAGAAATCCATATACTATTTGTCTAAATATTTTAAATGATTTTAATCAAACTAACAAATTCTTAGATACAATATAACAATATACACTGTCTTCCTACCTCGAAATATCTATTTAATAGTAATCATAAAGGCCAAGTTTGAATTTAGAATGTTTGGATTCCTCAAAGTTCTACAACAGGACTTAATAGCACAGAAAGAGCTTAATCTTAGCCCTCATTCTACAACCTACTCTCTTTCTCCTCTCACTGTCATTTCCAACACACACCATAGATGTCCTGCGTGGACACTTCAGCCTGCATGTTCAAGTTTAGTCCCTTCGTGCATTGCTATCCATTGGCTGAGTTTGGGGCACAAGCATGTATTACAGGAAAACATGATCCATCCTTGGGAGGAAAGACCTGGGTTAAAGTCCTGGAAAGTGTGCTTGGGGCTATCTGAACAGAGGATTCTGGGGCCCTAGTTACACAAGGGCTAGAGTGTAAGCTCTAGGTGGATATAACCCTTTGCCCCATGGAAGGAACACAACTAGAGGACAACCCAACAGGGACTCTCATAAATACATGATCCAGGGCAGAGGCCTTCTTTGTCCTCAACTATTAGTGGTATTGTATTTCCTGCCTGCTTTACCACCTTTAATTCACTCTACATGTAAGTCATACCAAAATTATATTCATTATTGGTTCATGATTACATATTCACCTTCTCCTGAATTTCCTAACTTGGTAATAAAAGCATCATAACTCAAAAATTTGTTTAATGTAGAAACTTTAGGGGTCATCGTAGACTCTTCCCCCACCACTTATTTCCAATCCTCTTGATTTTTCAGCTGAAATACCTCTAACACCAGTAAACTCTTTTCTGTTCAAACTGCCATTGTCTTAGTTAGGTAATGCCCTCATTACAATGGCCTCTTAAATGGTCTTCCTGCACATGTCATGTCCTAGTTCAATCCGTTCCCTACTTTTTTAAAGGCACATTTGTAATCAACTCACTGTTACCTTTAAAAAGTTTTCAAGCCCCTACACTGCCATAAGACTAAAGTTAGCATTTATTCAGCATAGACAATCTTTTTGGATGTGGCTCCAGCCTCATCAGCGGCCATTTCTCCCTAGGCCCATCTGCCTTTCCTTTTGGCCACAGTGGACCACTCTTCATTCTCAGAATAATCCCGGCCTTTTCATTTTTCATTCTTTGCTCATGCTATTTCATCTGACTGGGATGTCTTTCTCCAGTTCTAATGCGTATGAACTCTCTAAATCCAGCTCAAATATCGCCACCTCCCCACAGGCGTCTTTGAGCCTCAGACAAATTTAATAATTAATTCTTCCCTCATCTGTTTCCTGATTGAATTTTATGCCTAAATTTCTTACAGCATTCATCAAATTAGCATAATTCATATTAAGCTTAGCTGAATGACAGAAGTGATTGTTGAATTTATATTAATTTTCTCTTAGTTTGGGTTTCCCTAGAAACATACCCTGAGGATTTGTGTGCAAATTTCATTTAAGAGCTGCAGATATGGAGTAGGGATGTGAGACAAGAAAGTGAAGATAATCAGTGAAGTTTACTTCATCAAGCCAGATAATGCTGTGGCAACTAGAACTTAGGACATACACCTTTCACAGGACAAGACAGCTGAGATAACACTAACTCCCAATACTAGTGGCTAAAGGCTGCTCCCAGGGGGTGTTCATTCTCCTGCACTTATGACTAGCTTTGCATGACTTTCCTCTTTTAGAGAAAACTCTCAAGCTACAAAAATGCAAATATCTAAAAGTTATGGTGATCACATCGTGTTGAGGCCCTTATCAGATGCTCAGAGCCCAAATCTAGAATCCTATTGTCTCTGCAGTCTTGTAGGCAATACACATGGAATGACCATCTGGTTCCTCCAATTTGTTCCTTAATCTCTAATCAATCACTGTAAAGTTCTACTGTATTTAAGCCCCATAGCACTAGGAGGTAGCTATTGTTACTGTCATTTTACAGAAGAAACTGGTGCTCAAATAATTTAATTCATAGATTTAAGTCAAAGAATTTAGGCTATATAGAGTTAAGAAGATCCAAAAAGGCATTTGAATCCAGATACTCTAAAGAAAATTCAAACACTTAATAAAAAAGATCTCCAAAGAACTAACCAGGCTATTTATATTTAATTTTAGAGTCAAAATGTTGGTTAAACTGGATATATTTTGTCCTTTCTGTGCCTAACTTTAAAAGTTTTGCAGCTGGGCTAGGTGGCTCAGCCTATAATCCCGTGCTTTGGGAGGCTGAGGTGAGTAGATTGCCTGAGCCCGCGGGTTCGAGACCCGCCTGGGCAACTTGGCGAGACCTCATCTCTACAATAAATCAAAAATTGACCGGGCGTGGTAGCACGTACCTGTAGTTCTGGCTACTTGGAAGGCTGAGGTGGAAGGATCGCCGGAGCCCAGCAAGTCGAGGCTGCAGTGGCCGGGAGCAGCCACTGCACTCCAGTCTGGGCAACAGAGTGAGACTCCAACTCAAAAAAAAAAAAAAAGTTTTGTATTTGATCCAAATTTTTAAAATCTAAATAAGAGCATTAATTATTTGTTAATGAATAGCTATAAGAATAATTAGTAAAAAAAATACATTGCTTATTATTTTCAAAAATTAAAGATAAAAAATTATAGTACCAAACTAGCAAATATACTAAATTTTTTATAAAATACTATAAACATGTTCTAAGTGCCTAAATATATATTATTTTATATATTAATGGACATTTAACTCTAAAAATAGTTAGTTGGTGTTTAATATATTTTTTTAAACATATTTTTATTTTAAAATTGTGGGGTACAGTTAAGGGTTAGGTATACAAATATGCATCATCCAGGCACCCTTGTTGATAAGGGGTGTCTCGCCATCCCTAGACAGATATTGACTACCGATAATCCCACCTCCCTTCCCCTCCCCACCACCCCATAGTTTTCCGCCACTGTTGATCCTTTTCTTATAGTATTACGATAGATGTTCAAGGTCCACTATATGAGTAAGAACATGTGATACTCAGATCTTTGTTTCTGTGAGAGATCACTCAGTATTATAGACTCTAGTTCCATCCAG
>NW_007259537.1:71497-73524 GCF_000164805.1 Carlito syrichta | reverse complement strand
GTCATATGGGAGGTTGATATTTAGAGCTTTTAGGAATCGCCACACTGCATTCCACAGAGGTTGCACTAGTTTACACTCCCACCAACAGTGTAGCAGTGTTCCCTTTTCACCACATCCTCTCCAGCATTGATTATTTTTGAGTTATTGATAATTGCCATTCTGACTAGAGTTAGGTGTTATCTCAGTGTAGTTTTAATTTGCATCTCCTTGATGATTAGTGAGGTTGAACATTTTTCTTCATGTATCTGTTGGTCGCTTGGATGTCTTCTTTTGAGAAGTGTCTGTTCATATCTTTTGTCCACTTTGTAATGGGGCTGCTTGTTTGGGTTTTTTTCCAGCATGTTTGAGTTCCTTGTAGATCCAAGATGTTTTGTCAGACCTGGAGTTGGCAAATACTTTTTCCCAGTCTGTAGGCTGTCTCCCTGCTCTCTTGATGGTTTCTTTGGCTTTGCAGAAGCTTGTCAGTTTAATGAGGTCCACTTGTCTATCTTATTTCTTATGGCCCATGTGTTTCAGGTTTTGTTCAGGAATTGGATGCCAGTTCCAATTTCCATAAGGGTGTGTCCTGCATTTTCTAAGGGTCTTATGGTTTGAGGTTTTACATTTAGGTCTCTGATCCATTTGGAGTTAATTTTTGTGTATGGGGATAGATAGGGATCTTGTCTGAACTATTTTCTGCATGTGGTCAGCCAGTTTTCCCAGCACCATTTACTGAATATGTTCTCCTCTCCCCCGTGGTAGGTGGTGGAGGTTTTGTCAAAGATGAGTTGGTTGAAAAATTGAGGTTTTCCAACATCATGCTGAGTTGACAAGAATGGTAGAGCAGGTGCCTAGTACAGCAAGAGCTTGACCTGAGATCTTCACCTGCTTAGATGGTGTCTAGGTGTATATACAGGAGACACAAAGGCAGCAAAGGTCCAAAAACTGTCCACGAATGAAGATCTCATGATAAACATAGAACCCATGTCTTCAGGACAAAGAGTCAATGCAACCAAAGTTGATTTGGATAAAATAGTTATCACTAATCCTGTGTGCACAGAAGTAAGATTTAAAAAACTGCCCTTGGCCCGAGTTGAGAAACACTGGCATTTAATTGATAGGGGTCAGGTAAGAAGAGGAGTGACCATCAGGCAAGCAGTAGAAGATGACTGAAGAATCACAGTTAAGTAATAAATTTGCATGAAGTCAGAATTGCCCTCAGCAACCTGGGAGTATATTTTCAAAGCCAGAAAAGGGAATAAATTTCACAGCTCATAACCTTAGTAAAAGCTGTCAAGTTATTCTCATTTTTTTGTGATGCAAATTTAACTTCTACTACTTGAATAGTAAGGTCCACAATAAATGTCAAAATTGATGTATTGATGAATTTAATCTACTTTAGCAGATATTGATCATTGCTAAAGATTTTCAGAGTTGTACATCAATGCAACTTTAAAGTGAAATTGGTTGCTCCAACTAGCCTTTGCTGTATCACATATAACACTGGACCTGTTTGAAATAAAGCTTTCTTTTTATTCAAAAAAATAAATATTAGCTTAATGATATAAAAGAATTTTAACTATTTTACTGAAAATCTCAGTAGAAAATTAATGTCAATCAGTTTTGATTTAAAATAATATAAAGAAATTAATATTGTGGCTCTGCATGAATCTTGGGTAAAAATGTAACATAAATTATCTTTAAAATTTTTTAAAGAAAAATTTAAGATGTAATCAGTAATTATCTTAGTTCAACAATTATTCATAGATGATTATGTATAATTTATAATTTATTTTGAGTCATTTTTTTCTTCACCAACTTTAATAAAGCCTTAATTTCTGGAAAAAAAAAGACAAAACCTAACTTGCTGACAGATCACAGAATATTAAAACAAAAGCTCTAGGTGTTTAGAAATATCTAGAAAAGGTCCATTTGTGTTATCTTTCAAGAGAGGAAAGCATAATTATTCATTGTATATTTCATGCATGGGATTTTTCATCAGAGTTCTGCCATGTTTAATGATTTATCTTTATATGAATAAGTAAAAG
>NW_007259537.1:11773-71459 GCF_000164805.1 Carlito syrichta | reverse complement strand
TAAAAAAAGTTAATGATAAACTTATCACATAATTGTATTTTTAAGGATATTTTCCTTTTTACAGCCTATATAAGCTGTGACACACTCTAAAACATTCATAAAATTCCTTCCCTCTCATTTGTATTCTGCATTTGTAAATGCTGCCTCAAGTAAAATAAGCAATTGGGTGCAATATTTGCAAACTTTTATAAATACTGTTTTAATTACTCTGCACTCCTGAATCCTTCTGTTTGGCTTCAAGACTGATGTCAAACACTATGAGTGTGTTTATTGCTTTGGAGTGGGATGGGACACTTATATGGCATATCTGTATATTTTAGAAAGCTACTCTATGTAACTCAAACACATGCACACAGGATTATAGGTAACTTCATTGTTACATCAGATGAACACAAAATGATCATCAGCTCCAGTAAGTCTAACACTTACAAAATTGCAACTTAAATGAAAAATGATACTTTACAATTCCAATTGGCTCCTGAATTCACTTTATTCCCACCATGATAATCAACCCAAGAGAAACGTTGGCAATATAATTAAATCTTTCAAGAAGGAGAATTCTTAAAAGGCTACGAGTCAACATTAACTGGTTTTAGTTCTCGCCTTGATTTTATTAATTTGTTTATTAATTTATTAACATAGTCAATAAATGTTTACTAAGTGTCTTCTAGTGGCAGCCCTTTGGCTGTACACTGATAACATGAGATACAGTAATAAATAAGTACCTACATTTAAGGAGTTGCGAGCTGGTGAGTTTATCCTCCTTTCCCTTAAAGGTGATATCCTATCTAATCTGGAAAGACCTAGTGTACAGCACAAAGTTTTATAAGCACATCCTCTTTTAAAACTTTAATCGAGTTCTTCCTATTAGAACTTAAAACTCATGCCAATTCACATAATTTTTACCTCATTCCATGCCAGCCACCCGCACTCATATTACCTCAACCCCAAAACAATTTCACTTCTGGAATCATACATTTAATTCTCTTTTTCTGCCCCAAACATTTCATTATTTCATTCTCTAGTTACCTTGCTTTCATTGCAAGTGTCATTCCACGTCATTACAATCCTTCATTCCTCCAAACTCTCTATTTTATTTTCAAACTATCAATCTGCTTTTTTCACTTTTTTATTTTAAAGATGTGGAATGCAATTCAGGATTAGGTATACAAGTGGTCATTGTACAGGTAAAGTTTGGGCCTCCCTTTGGTTCCCACTCCACCTGGTTTGAGATCAGGTACCCTTATTGATATTATGTGCCCCTCAACTCCACTGGCAGTTTCCAGTTACTGTCAATCCCTTTCTTACAGCATTATGATGCATGTTTAGGGTCCACTTATGAGTGAGAACATGTGCTACTCAGTTCTTTGTTTCTGTGATAGATCACTGAGTATAATAGACCCTAAATCCATTGAAGTTGTTGCAAAGTCCATAATTTTGTCTTTCTTTATGGCTATGTAATATCCTATCACATATATGTACCACTTCTTAAAATCCTTTTTAGTTTGATTAATTTTATCCAGTCTAGTTTTGATGGTCAGCATGGTTAGTTCCATGTTTTTGCTATTGCAAATAGTGCTGCAACTGCATATCTGAGAATGGTCTAATATCCAGGATCTACAAGGAACTCAAATATGCCAAAGGGAAAAAATGAACAGCCCCATTAAAAAGTGGGCAAAAGACATGAATAGATACTTTCTTTACTAAACAGCCTGTAGTCTATGATCCATCACGTCACATTACTACCTTCTTCTCCACCTGGACCCTGATTAAATTCAAAAGTTTGTGTTTTCATTCCTGTAGCCAGTCAGTCTCCCTGGTACTGCAGGACAAATCACACACACCTGTTCATTTGTTTCACTGTCTTCAAAGTCATCTGGGTCATCAACCAGGGATAATAAACCATTAATGTCCGGGCATCAGAGACATCTCTCACTTCCCTGTAATTATTTTAGATTGCATATGAATGTGTCTGAGTCCTGTAATGCAAGGTGCTCACTGCTTACCACCTTAACACACTTTAAAAAAAATACCCAGTGCTGAAGTCACTTATACTCTAAAGGCCCTTTCTTTTCTCCACTGGGTTGTATGTTCCTCTTCTGTGTCTCCATGGCTTCCTACTTAATACTCTTCTGCAATTGTTTTTTCTTGTTCTAGTCATCTTGCTAATTAGTTGTTTAAGTCCCAGATAATATCTTTTGTTTGTGAACACACAAACCTAGCACTGTGCATTACACATAATAGGCATTTAATTTAGTTGAGTAAATGTATTTTAAAATATTCACTATATTTCTTCTTTCCTACCTCTTTTAAAATTTTTCTTATAATATGAGATTGCAATAAAACAGCTCTCTTTTTCTTTTTACTCCTTAAAACAACCCCTAAGAAAATAACACATTTTCTGTTGGTTTTTTATCATAGATTGAAATCTAGCTTTTAGTTTGATTAATTTAAATATTCTGATTTGACAAATTTTGAAATAATATTTCCAACATGACTATAAATATTATATAGAGAGAGAAAAAGGGGGACTAGCTACTCATCTAATTGGTAATAGTAGTGATTTCCAGGGAGTAGGATTGGAAGAAGTTAATTTTCTATGTTATATTTATTCTACTTGTATTTTATAAAATGAACATGTATTCTTTTTATTTAAAATTTTGTGAGTACTTTTATATTTAAAAAGGAGAAATTTTAATAAAAAGCAGAACTTTCATTTGTAAAGAACAAAAAGTTTTCAGAAAATTTCACCAAAACATTATGAATCTAATGAGATTCTCCTTCGTTAAATAAGCAATTAAACTTTCTCAGAGAGGGTCCATGATGAATCCACTATGTCAATTCTGTGAAAATGCTATCAGTTCCAAATGCACTTATTAAATATCTAAATAGATTGCCTTTTTGTCCTGTTGCTCACATACACTAACACTTAAATGATAACTTCAAAATTAACATACTATTGTTCACTTTATTTGGGGTTATTTAAAAATTGTTAGTGAAAGAACTCCTGAGAGACATTTCTTTCCCAGCAATTTTCAAAGCACTTATTTTAAAAATCCAAACAGTGGTTTAGGATTCCAAATTAGCAACAATGTGTGTTTAGACTGAAAAATTAAAACACGTTTCAAAACAAATATTTCAAAATCAATTTCTTTCATGTTTACTCATCAATTCTTTGGTTCCAGGCTCTATGTTTTCCCTGAAGCAGTTGACCGTTTTGCTTTTGGTATTAAATAACATAGGATTAGTCTGCCTGAGGGACCATCTGTTGTTCTATGCCCTTGTCATGATGATTCTGAGGACTTCAGAGCTGCATTCTGAAGTTTCTCATTAAGAGGAGAAGAAGGGCACTCTCTCTCATGAGCCTAAGCCTCAGAAATGTCCATTTCATATACATCAGAATATATCTGTGACATGTGTCAAGCAAGACAAGATGTTTTTGTTTCATTATAGGTGAATATTACTTGATGCGGTAGCAGATGGGAAGGTAAGTTTTTGTTTGTTTGGATTTTTTATTTCATTAGACTGTGCCTTACAATGTTGATGTGTTATTTAACACTTTCAGGAATTTTCTCTGCTTTATGAGTTACTGCTGATATTCCTGTCGAGCTACAAGTAAAAACAATATGCAAGTTTAAAAAAAGGTTTATTATTTGTAATGAGTTTAGACCATCAATACTTATGACTTTTCAAAGTTCAAAGAGAAGTAGGCTTTCTTTCAACCCAGCTTCACAAATCCTTTATCAAAATCTTAGAAAGCTCAAAATAATATGAATTAAGTACACAACCAGACTGCTCACAAATAAGGGGAAACAAATTTGTGTTGATTCACTACCTAAAGATTAAGAATCCCGCCCCCAAAAAAGAATACCTTTCCAACAGTCATGTGTTTTGTACTAAATTGCAAAAGGATTCAATAGCATGTATTGCAGAAAGGAATGTGTTGGGAAATTATTCCTGAGTCTACCCTAGAATTCCTTCTCCTTTAAGAGAAAAATCACATTAAATTGGCTAATTACCAGTACTTGCTTTGTTTTTGTATCTATTTTGTGGTATATGTAATTATTTCATTGATTTAAAATATAAACCAGTTAGTAGATTTATTTATTAGACTCTAGGATATCTATGGTGCATAAGGCAAAACTCATGGGCCATGGGGGTTTAGAAACATAAGATGATCTAAAAACTTCCCAGAGAATATAGTCAAGAGTTAAGAATTGCCTTCTGAAATGCAAAAGAAGACCCAATATGAAAAATATAAATATAGGCATCTCCAGAAGTATCAAACTTTAAAAATTCCCTGTAAACACATTTACAGATGAGACCACAATGACCCCACATTTCCAGTGAAAAACCAAGGCTGTCTCCAGGTTTCAATTGTGATAACAAATATGCCTTTCAACTCCAATTTAGGTCAATAGATAAATGAAAAGAGAGAATTAAGCAGCTAACAATTTTACTATCATACATCAGAGATAATTGTTGTCTTGTTAAAACAGAAGAGCTTCAAATCTAGAGAAAGACAAGAAGAGGAAGAGTTTCATGTTCTTTATATCTAAAAGATACAGACCTTGTTTGCGACTACCAAAAACAAAAAAAACTGTTCAAATACTAGATATTTGATACCATGATAAATCACGTTTTCAAGACTTTCCCCAAGCTGAACGAAATATCCTCCAAAACCATTGCAAAATTTTTCCTCCCATTTCATAGAGAATCCTTTGGGTTACTAATTTTGTTTTCCAATTACCTCCACACCTAGAAAGTGATGCCCCACATAAAAAACCTAAGTATATTCTCATAGCAAATAAGTTAACCCTAGAAATTATGAAACCTTCTCTGATATTCAGGTAACATGCATTGACTGATTCAACAATGCCCATTCAACAGTTTGAAATCTTACATCATGAAAGGTAGTCCTAAAGCCCCCACCTCCACCTAGGAGCTGTGTGTGCATACCATCTCTCAATGCCATTGTGAAGCCAAAAGCCATCAAGACAGGGATCGGCACCAGAAAACTCAGTCTGGTAGAGGAGGTAAGTGTGTATAATTAATTGTACTGTAACACAGAATGATTAGGCTATCATGATATTCAAGCACACTGAAAGCACTGAGAGAGAGAGAGTACATTGTACTAAAAGAGTAAGAGAAGTTTAATAAAAGAGCCAGTCAGCCAAAAAATGATTTCCAGGCACTGTGCTATGGAGCTGGAATTTGAATTTTGACAGAGTGGAAGGAAAGGAAATGCCAAGCTAAAATACAAAGAATACCATGAGTAAATTGTAATTAATTCAGAGAGTCTAAATTTGACTGATTTTATAATATATAACAGAAAAGAAGAGGCTATAAAGGTAAGTTGCTTTAAATTTTTGTTCAGACTTGGTTTTCTTAGTATACTAAGCTAAAGAAGGTGGATTTTACTTTATGAGCACCTGAAAGGACTATCTCTGAACAGGGATACTATTTGCTGGGTCTTATCTATGCTTGCAGAAGATCATGTTGGAAGTCAGTAAAAACAGATTTGGTATGGAAGACGTGGTAGAGTCAGTGGAGAAGCTATTGTGATAGTTAAGAGTCAATAAGAACTTCGACTAGCAGGATGCAAATACAATTAATTATACACATTTAACTCCTTTACCAGGCTTTGAGCTCCTTGGAGCTGAACTCTATCTTGATGACTTTTGGTTTCACAGTAGTATTAAAAGATGGTATTTAAACACAGCTTCTGGAATGGAGGAGGTGCCTTTTGAGTTACTTTTTATAATGTAAGAGATTTCAAATTCAGGACATTGTGTTTTTTGTTTTCTCATAGATATTGTTACCTGAACTTATTAGAGAAGGTTTTATAAATTCCAGGGAGAACTTATTTTTTGTAAGGATATACTTAAGTCCTTTATCTGGGGCATCAACTTCTGATGTACAAGAAATTGGAAAACAAAGTAGTAACCTCAAGACATAGGCAATTATCAAAAGTTAATTGTAACTCAATTGTTGTATTGATGTGCCTGTGCAGTCAAATCCTTTTAACATAATTTTTTTTTTTTTTTTGAGTCAGAGTTTCATTTTGTCACCCAGGCTGTACACGTACAGGCTGTAGTACAGTGGTATGATCATGGCTCATCACAGCCTCAAATTCCTATTCTCAAGCGACCCTTCCACCTCAGCCTCCTGAGTAGCTGAGACTATAGGTGGGTGCCAGTACACCCAGCTAACTTTTTAATTTTTTTTTTTTTTTTGAGACAAGATCTTACCATGATGCCACTGTTATCTCTAATTTCGGGTTTTAAGCAATCCTCTCATCTTGGCCTCCCAAAGTGCTGAGATTACAGACATAAGCCACCATATCCAGCTTCAAATTTCATATTAAATTATAATCTTTGATTACAAAGAACTAGAAGATAGTATCAATCAAAACTAAAGTAATTTGACAATGTATATTTGTAATGCATTTATTGTGAGCCTCAGAAATAAAAGAAAAACCTGCCATTGTGTGTACAATTATGTAACAGATTAGTAATTTTGCCTATCTTAAAAAAAATGTAACTTTAATCAAATTCACTTGATTCTCTCTCTCAACTGAGAAAGTTATTGGAATTAAAATACCTAGTCATTAAGAACTGATAAATACAAAAAGCTAAATGTTATTGATATAAAGATGATGTTACTGGTCATACTGTTTGTCCATTCTTCTGAGTAGCCTTCCTAGGATTGTCAAATAATCTTTCTTTAATAAAGGGGGTGAAATGAGATCATAGGCACCTAGCCTTGCTTGGAAGATATATTGATTCATTTATTTATTCACTTACTTGGTCAATACTTACTGAGTGCTCACTGTGTGCCAGAGATAATATAAGGCTCTGGGTAAGTAGAGATGAAAGAGGACAAAGTTGCTGCCTTCAAGGAACCCTTAGTTCAGTTAGGAGAGTGGCAGAGAAAGCCCAGAGCTACTGGTGATATGTTACAACAAAATATAGGGCACATTGAGCCAGTAGACCTGGATATCATAAAATGGAGGGAAAAAATCGGGTGATCAGAAAGGTTTGCCCAGAAAAAGAAATACCTCACCACTAATGAAATAGAAGTGATAGTTATTCGGAGCACGTGCATGAGAGAGAGAGAGAGAGAGAAGGAGAGAGGGGAGAGAAAGAGAAGGAGAGAGGAGGGGAGAGAGAAAGAGAAAGAGAGAGAGAGGGAGAGAGAAAATATTCGGTATATTCAGGAAAAGGAAGTAGTAGCATAGAGGCAAGGTAAAAAATGACCCACTCAGGACTGCAAGTGTTTTAGAAAGATTGAATGATGTCACAGTTGTCAGGAAAGGAAAAGAGAAGAAAGCTACTGAAGGAGGAAGTGGTAGTTAATATGAGGGCTCTTACATATGTCATAGCACAGGATTGGAACGTTAGTAGATGAAGTCAATAAAATGCTTTAAACAAGGGGTTATAAAATATTAGCAGCTTTGCATTTTTAAAAAAAGTTTCAAATTTTTCACTTCCTAAATTAGGTTCAACTATGATATGTACACTATGTATCTTACCAAAATTTGCAAAGGAAATCCTCACATTTCAAAATCCTTCGTCTTATTAAAGAATAATATAATATCCTCATATTTAAATAGAAGGACTTTATATTTTTGCTTAAAACTTTGAGCCAACTTCTGCAAGCATTTAATGCAGGTATGTAGACAAGCTATTTTAATTTTTTAATGTCATAATAAAAAATTTGTCTGGCTATTATGATGTGCTCTAAATTTATTGGTTAGTTAAAATTTGGTAAAATCAGTCATTATTTAAACATTGCATTCTTATTCACAATTGCAAAGACACAGAATTAACCTAAATGCCCATAAACTGATCAGTGGATAATTAAATGTGACATGCATATGTAATTATATATATAAATTGCTATTCAACCATTTAAAAAGAATAAAATAATGCTTTTGCAGCAACATGTATGGAATTGAAGATCATCATCCTGAGTGAACTATCACAGTAACAGAAAACCAAACACCACATGTTCTCACGTGTAAGTGGAAGCTAAACTAAGGATCTGCAAAGACATACAGAATGGTATAATGGACCTTGGAGACTCAGAAGGGGGAGGGAAGGAAGGAGTGGGGGAACAAAAGATCACCTGTGGGGTACATTGTGCACAGGTGGTGGTGGTGGGTGCACTCAAAGTCCAAACTTCTTCACCACTATACAATGTATTTATGTAACCAAAAATTACTTGTACTCCCTAAAGCTATTGAAATAAAGAGAGGAAAAAAAGAAAGAAAGTAGCAACTTTACCCCCCCCAAAAAAATTTCACTCTTAAGGGATAGAGGTGAAACCATCATCTTTTTCTATAGTGTATTGGTAAGTTACAAAATAATTTGCTTTAACCCAGTAAAAGAAAAAGCTACCATACAGTGTGTCACATATTTCCTTTCCCTCTCCTCTAGATTCCAAAAATATATTATTGGTCATTGTTCTCTGGATGGTTATTTAAGAGTTAAGATGTTTGGGCATTTTAGGGGGGGGGTTGAGGGGGGTTATAATTCTCTCTAGACTTTATTTTCATGGCAATAAATTGTTTCAGATATATTGATTGATTTGCCTTATGTTAAATAAAGTCCACGTGTGTGTTTGTTTTAAGAAATGCACCATCATATTCAGTGGTAAAAGTTTAGTTTTTGTCTTCTAGAAAACACTGCTGAAGAGCTTGTCTTTACTATTACATCTGAGTGATATTTTAAATTGACAGACAACAATTGTTCATATTCATGGAGTATATAGTCATGTTTTGATACAGATAATATATAGTGGTCAGAGCAATGTAATTATCAGAATAACCATTATCTCAAACAGTCATCATTTCTTTGTGTTCAATGTCCTTCTTCTAGCTATTTAAAGCTGTTATCTTTATTGTTAACTATAGTCATCCTACAGTGGAATAGAACATTAGAACTTATTCCTCCTATCTAGCCATAATTCTTATATCTTTTAACAAATACAAAGATGTATTTAATTGAGGCTGTTGACATGGAAATTTTAGGTAATAAAAATTCCTGTGTTGAAACATTTCTAGAGACCTGTAACCTAGCATCTCAATTTTTGCAGCTGAAGCTAAATTGAGGCACAGAGCATTTAAATGGCCTGAAAGTTTATGTATGAAGCCTTTTCATGAAATAGGAATAAAATCCAGGTCTCCTCAAAATATAATGTTCTTTCCACTTTTGTGTTTTGCTGGTGGCTTAGCTGTTACTTTATGGTATCATACAACTGCTTGACCAAAACTTGGTATTATTCCGCTATTGCCTATTTCTCCTTTGGTAGACCCCATCTTAAATTAAATTACTGCCTACCTTGCCAACGTTCTTTTATCTCACAAAGCTAACTAACCACCATGCCCTGTTAACTTTACTTCCAAATATATTTCACATCTGCCACCTCCTCATTATGCTTCCTGATGTGGATCTAATTTAGGCAGTTATCATATCCTGCTTTTATTACTATTACAATATACTTCACACTAATCCCCCAACTTGCTCTAGAACAAATTTTTAAAACTACAATTCTTGTTACTGTCTGCCAGTTTAAAGTCTTCCAGTGGTTGCCACTGCCTTATGGATAAGAGTCCAAGAGTACAAGTTATGACATAATCTGGCCCCTAATTATATTGCCCACCATTATCCCACCTGCACCCTGAGTACAAGCTGTCTCATGCCTCTTTTGTTATTGCTCTTTAGAATACGTTCCTCTTCCTTATCACATAGCTAACATTATCATTTTTCAAGATACCGTCAAGTGAAACTATCTCTGGAGTTTTAACTGGCATTCCTCCAACACCTGGAGGTGTTAGGTGCTTCACTTCTAAGTTCCCTTGGGCACAAATTAATAATGGCACTTACCCAACTGCAATATAACTATACATTTACATTTCTATCTCTTCTACAAATCTTGAACTTCCAAAAGGTAGGGACTCACTTTCATCTCGGCATCACTAAAACCTAGCACAATAACTAAAACATATTTGCTGAATAAATGAATGATTTTAAAATGACTACATGAAAGAAAGGACAAAAGAGTAAATGTCTATAAGGCGACAAAACAAAAACCCCTATATATAATTAAAACTGTTATAAGGACAGGCACTAGAGAAATGATTTTTTTTTTCACACAGGCCTCATAGGTAAAAGAAATATGCAAAATTTTGAGTCTATGCTGTACCCACTGCAAAATAGAAATATATTTATAAATGAGAATCATTTTTGTAGAAATATGTTTTGTAGTGAACTTCACCTGTATTTTAACTGTTTTACACTTTAAATTAAAAGGTCTTTTGAGGGTGCTGAAGTCCTTGACATTAATTGTTCCATTTCTAAATTCCTGGACATGAGAGCCCACTTCTACCCTTTTGATCAACTAACAAGACAATCTTTGGAGTCAGACATCTCATGAATAAACAATTTAGGAGACTATCTTTTGGGCTTGTTGCTGTGGGCTATCAGTGCAAATACAGCAAAACATTGGTGCAGAAGATATGAATTAATTCTAAACAATACTAAGAAAACACAAATGCAATGGATAAGAGCATCAGTCACAGAAAAGGATGTGTCCCTCACCTTTTGAATCTCTGGCTAAATGCCACAGCAAGTCTTCCTCTGATCTTTTTGGTGACCTTTTCAGGTATTAATTATTTTTTTAATGTTCTACAAATACACATACATGTTTGTCATGACTCTTCCTATGATACATTATAAGGCATTAACAAAGCAAAATAAATTTGATATTGAAGCTTTAATTGCACAGCTTTTGCATACACTTTAATAGGCAATGCAAAACCTTCTCAGCAGGTGCACTATGAGATGAAGTGATTTTTCATGAATAATTTATTTTTATTTTTTTTAAATGCACTTCTGCTAAAATGCAATTTGCAATAATGTTTTTCAAGAGAGATCAGTGAAAATCTGAAGCTGTCATTGCCAATTTGTTTTAGTTCAGATTCAAAAGGTCACCCACTTGACACAATGAAAACAAAAAAATGACCTTTTCTTTTCTCCAAGTCAACGTGTTATGCTTTATATTTTCTGTCTGAAATATTTTTAAAGCCTGAAGAGTGAGGAATTTTATGCTACCTAATAAAAATTTATGCTACCAAAGAAAAAATAAAAATGTATGGGACTTCCCCCCAAAAATCTGTTTGAATAGAATTCTCTAAATATGTGGAAATCATCTCAGGATCCTTTTGCTGTAAACTACCCCGGAGAATTTATATAAAAATGTCATCTTAAGCTACCATGGACCAGAAAGTTATGTGATTCAAATCATAGCCCTGTATAGACTATCATTAAGAACATTTGGGGAAAAGGAGGGAAGGGAGGGAGGGAGGAAAGAGGGAAAGAAAAAGCTGGAAATAGTCATATGTGTGGGGGTTTTTCCCCCTCTGAGAAAAGATAATAGCCTCCCATAGAGCTTTTAAATACATTATACCATTTCATCCCCCAAGATTATTGGAGAAGGCACAGCAGATAATGACATCATTTTTAAGATGAGGATATCGACAGCATGAAAGATTTTGAGACAACATACTCAAAGTCACAAAGCTAAGGGGTGAGATCAAGAACCATGAATACAACACGTTTATCAAGTGTTACGATTGCCTAGAACACCAGAATTACCATGTCTATGGAGAATTTTTGTATATAAAGCACATTTGAATTATAGGTAATAAATTCCATGCTATTTGCCAAATGCAATAATGCTATAATCTTTCCAAATTTTATTTTTAAGGGGGAAAAAAAATCAAAATCTAAGACATTCTGAATACACCTATTTTGAATTATTTACTCCTAAAATATAAAGCTTGGCCGGGCTCGGTGGCTCAGCCTGTAATCCCGCGCCTTTGGGAGACTGAGGTGAGTGGATTGCCTGAGCCCGCGGGTTCGAGACCTGCCTGGGCAGCGAGACCTCATCTCTACAATAAATCAAAAAATCAGCCGGGCGTGGTAGCGCTTGACTGTAATTCCGGCTACTCAGAAGGCTGAGGCGGAAGGATCGCCGGAGCCCAGCAGGCAAGGCTGCGGTGGCCGGGAGCGGCCACTGCACTCCAGTCTGGGCGACCGAGTGAGACTCCAACTCAAAAAAAAAAAATTAAAATATAAAGCTTGGATAGACCATATTTCTTATCTACTAACATTAGATTAGATTATATTCCTTATAGAAGAATACTTTTCTGTTTTTTTATTTTAAAGATATGGGGTACAATTCAGGGTTAGGTATGTAAATGGTTATTATGCAGTTACCCTTATAGAAGAGTTTTCTTAAAAAATACTTTATATCAGTACTTTTTATCTCAGATATTATTTGTAACAACACTTTTAAAATAATTTAAGCCTTGGCTGGGCTCAATGGCTCAGCCTGTAATCCCAGCGCTTTGGGAGGCCAAGGTGAGTGGATTGCCTGAACCACAGGTTCAAGACCGGCCTGGGCAACTTGGCGAGACCTCATCTCTACAACAAATCAAAAAAAATTAGCCGGGCATGGTAGCACGCACCTGTAGTTCCAGCTACTTGCAAAGCTGAGGCAGAAGGATTGCCGGAGCCCAGCAGGTCAAGGCTGCAGTGGCCAGGAGTGGCCACTGCACTCCAGTCTGGGTGACAGAGTGAGACTCCAACTCAAAAAAAAAAAAAAATTTTTTTAAGCCTTAATGGTATTCAGATACACTAAGAATATAGGTCAGAGACCCTAAAAGATAAACAATCCTTTCCAGGAAATCAGACAAGAGAAAGAACTGACAGTTGGTTTTTGTCAAAAGAAGAAAAAAACACTATCAAGCAATGTGTTAAAACAGGTTCAGATCATAATGTTCATTGTAATTTGACTGAATTGGCTTGATCAAGACAAGGTTATATGAAATCCTGATGAGTTGGGAACATTTTTAGAAGGTCTGCTGTTCTAGCAGTTGGAAGGTGGTAGAGATTACTGACACTGACACAGGTGGAAGCAACAGAGATTGAATTCATTTCCTTTAATTCCAAGTTCTTTATTTTTTTTTAATTTTTATTTTAAATGTGTGAGATACAATCAAGTGTCATATATACAAATGGCCATTGTACAGGCAAAATTTTTTCTTCACTTTGGTCCCCACTTCACCTGGTTTGAGATCAGGTACCCTTATTGATGAAGTGTGCGCCCTCACCTCCCTCCCCTGGTAGTTTCCCACTTATTGCAAATCCCTTTCTTATAGTATGATGATAATTGTTCAGGGTCCACTTATGAGTGAGAACATGTGGTACTCAGTTCTTTGTTTCTGTGATAGATCACTGCGTATTACAGATACTAAGTCCATCCAAGTTGCTGTGAAGTCCATATGTTTTTCCTTCTTTATGGTTGCATAATATTTCATCATGTATATGTACCAAATTTTTTATACAGTCCACTTTCGATGGGCAGCACAGTTGGTTCCAAGTTTTCACTATTGTGAATAGTGCTGCAATAAACATGCATGTGCAGATATCTTTTTCATAGAGTGATCTGAGTTCCTCCGGGTATATTCCCAGAAGGGAGATTGCTGGGTCCTATGGATTGTGGGGTACAAGTAAGGATTAACTATATAAGTAGGCTGCATGCAGATGAACTTTGGGCTTCTAACTGGTCCTTGCTCCCTCTATAATGAACCAAGTACCCTTTGTGTTGTCACATGTCCTCTACCCTCCTCCCTCTCTCCCCTTAACTCCAAGTTCTTAATTGGTTTTTCATTATCAGCAGCTTGAAATAGTGTTCATTATCTATCTCCTTCATAAAGCAATTTTTCCTTTCCTCCAGTTCTAAGTCCTCCATTGAATTACTTCACTTCATCGTTCCCATTACCTACAGCCTCAGAAAGAGAGAATGCTCTTCCAACAGGAACCCCCAGTCTTCCTGTTCACTATTAGGGCACAATCAGTATTACCATAAGCAAACTGCGATTGAGAAGCAGGATCTGAAACTGTTGTATCTCTTGTATTACAGTTTTCTACTTCTGCTCTGAGGGTATTTTCACTTGCGTTTGATTCATAAGAAACATATGAGCAAACAAAACCAACTGCTCAATAAATTATTTATTGGAGCCTCAACTTCTTATTCATTCACTTCTCTTTTTACCCTTCCTTTATTCTGGTTTCTTAGAAAGAAATCTTAAAAACTGGGTATGAGTTTTAAAAGGGCTTCCATCAACCTACTCTCCCATCTCTATAAACTTAGTTGAGAACTCCCTTAAAAACAAAATAAGCCTCGCAGCTGAAATGTTCTCTTTATTCCATCCACACTCATTATTTCTTTATCATTCATTCTTTTGATTCAGAGTTACATGTCAATGTAAATCTTTCCCACTGGAATGTTTAGGACAGAATCTATATGTTATTCAACTTTGTATCACTGAGTACATGGCTACTGTTTTGCACATAGTAGTTGCTCAATTGGTGAAATGAATAAGAAAGTTGATGCATATTAATATTTATAATACCACTTGTTACAATTTTTTTAAAAACCACAATTTATAAGTTAGAAATGTGGCTGGCCATGTGTTCATAAGTAGAAAGTATGCAAGAAAACAGGAGTTCTACAGACTCCTAGAGGTTGTTTCAAAGCTCATACAACTTTTAAAGGCTTCTATGAATGATCTTAACTATGTCGACTCCTATCTTAAATTATAGTAGCAAGAAATGAACACAAAATGGCAATCATTGTCTGGCCATGCAGAAAGTGTTGCTCTCATTTATTCCTCATTTATTCCTCTCATTTATTCCTATTAATGGTATTCAGGTACACTAAGAATATAGGTCAGAGACCCTAAAAGATAAATAATCCTTTCCAGGAAATCGCTCTCATTTATTCCTATTAATTCAGCCAAAAATTTAGTACTTTGCAGAAAGGAACTGAAAACTTCTCAGTATAGAAATCCCAAATAATGTTGGAGTAAAACTGTGTTTTAATCTTTACTACTTGTATATAAAAGCTTACTTCCAAGACTTTTTTCCAATTATTATTTCAATATAGTTACTCAGCTTACCCAACAATTTCTGGTAAGAGAAAGAAGGAAATCAACATTTACTGAACTCCTACCAGGTCCTCCTCCAAGCCCTCTCCTAATAAATTTCCTAGTATCATCTTATTTAATGATCACAAAAGTTTTATTATTATCATTATTTCTACTTGAACAGACCCTGAGAAATTTGTTAACACTTCTGAGAATTCATTCTGAGTCAGCAGAGGCACTAGGATATAAACACAGTTTATAAAAGCCTATTGTTTTTGTTGTTGCTTTAGCCATTATACCATGTTACAGCCAGGACAATTGACAGGGTCTTGCTTTTTATTTTTTTAATGAATTCTTAACAAATGGGTTGTCTCTGAATGAAAAAAATGAGCCTAGTGTTAACACAGACACTTGACTCCGCTTCTCATACCATAGATGTCAAGTCATTAACTTTCACTTGGTCTGGCTACTAAGGTCTTTCTTAGCCCTATTTTCCCTGAATCCAGGTTCTCAATTACTCTTAGTTTGTGTGATTTCTTTCTTCTTCTTTCTCATTCTCCAATTTTATTCTTAACTGTAATATGTTTAATAATTATGGACACACTAATTTTCTGGTACCCTTTTTCCTCAAATTTTTTTTTGCAAAGTAATGAATTGAATGATCCTTTTTCCATGAATATGTAAAACTCCCATTTGTTCTATAGTTATTGAAGCTATACATCAAAGTGATAACTAGTTGGTATCTATAAGCACTCCCAAAAAGCAAAGTTTACCAGTTGAAAGACTTGGCATTAAATCTTCAAGTTAAGGAACTTGAAATGTGGTAATTGTAACTTTGTTTTCTGTATTCAGTTATTGCACATAGAAAGAATAAGGGCAGCTTGAGATAACTCAGGAGGTAGAGAGCTCCTATCAATCAGAGTATCAGGAAAAGCCCAGATAAGCCCCAGGCTTGGGTGTAGGAGAGAAAATTCAAAGCAAATATGTAGTGAGTCAGATGATCATCACCGAACATATGAATTAAGCTGTCTTACTTGTTTTGTGTTGCTATGAAAGAATACCTAAAGCAGAGTAACTTATAAAGAAAGGAGACTTATTTAGCTCAAGGTTCTGCAAGATGACACATTCAAGGCATAGCCTTGGCTTCTGGCAAGAGCTTTTGTGCTGCATCACAGTATGGCAAAAAAAAAGGTCAAAGGGGAAGCATACACTTGTGAAGAAGGAATAATATGAGAGTTATTCTGGCTTTATAACAACCTACTCTCATGGGTACTAATTCATCCCCACAAGAACAAATACAATCTTGAGAAAGCAAGAACTTATTCATTACTGTGAGGGAAGAACCAAGTCACTCATGAGGGATGCACCCCCATAACCCAAACACCTTCCACTGGGCATCACCTCCCAACATTCAACATGAGTTTTGGTAGAGACAAACAAGCCACATGCCAGCCATAGCCCTAAATAATTTAGGTACATGCCACCATTACCAACTGGCTCTGGTGGTGTTTTCTTATCAATATATCTGAAACGTAAGTATCAATAGTCTGAAAAGCAAATCAAGGGACAAAATCTGAGTATTAGACAAGGGTGCTAAGGAAGCTAAGGTCATAATTTTTAACTACTTGAACGAGATCCACATGGTGCCACAATCTCAGTAAGTCCAATAAACAACTTAAATACTCCCAGAAACACAAAGGACTAGGAAAGATAGAAAGTATTGTCAACCTTCACTGAACAAACACATTCTACATGCCAGAAACTGTGCTAAACAATGGTGATGCAATGGTGATAGAATGGTGAATAGGGCAGAAAATGGGAATGGCACCTTCCTTACATGAAGTTTATAGTAGAAAAAAATAACAACTATTAATAAAATAATTGCCGGGCTCGGTGGCTCAGCCTGTAATCCTGCACCTTTGGGAGGCTGAGGTGAGTAGATTTCCTGAGACTGTGGGTTCGAGACCCACCTGGGCAGGCGAGACCTTATCTCTACAATAAATCAAAAAATTAGCCAGGCGTGGTAGCGCGTGCCTGTAATTCCAGCTACTCGGAAGGCTGAGGTGGAAGGATCACCGGAGTCCAGCAGGTCAAGGCTGCAGTGGCCGGGAGTGGCCACTGCACTCCAGTCTGGGTGACAGAGTGAGACTCCAACTCAAAATAATAATAATAATAATAATTAAAACAATGTGTAATGAGTGTCTAGTCAGAGAAATTAAGGGTGGAACATTTACCAAGATAGACTACATTGTAGGTCATAAAACACACCTTAACAACTTTGAAAGAATAGAAACTATACCAAGTATGTTCTCAGACCAAAGTGGAATTAAGCTAGAAATAAAAAACAGCCAGAAAATTCCTGAATATTTGCAAATTAAGAGAACCACTT
Organism: Carlito syrichta; assembly: GCF_000164805.1. NCBI lineage: Eukaryota > Metazoa > Chordata > Mammalia > Primates > Tarsiidae > Carlito > Carlito syrichta. Next base: position 54,072 of record NW_007259537.1, on the reverse strand, counting down.
CTAAACAGCAAATGTGTCAAAGATGAAATTTTAAAATATTTTGAACTAAATGAAAATGAAAACACAACTTATGAAAATATGTGAGGTGAGGTAAGAGCAGGGTTTATAGGAAAATGTATAGCACTAAATGTATATATATTAGAAAAAAATAAATATTTAAAATCAGTAACCTAAGGTTCCACCTCAGAAAAGAGAAGAATAAAGAGCAATCTAAGTCTAAAGCAAGTAGAAGAAAAAATAATAATAGACTATTAGAACAGAAAACTATTAAATTAAAAAAGGAAAATGATAAAACTAACAAAACTTATTTTTTAAAATATTAATAAGGTTAATAAACCTGGGGGAAAAAAAGGCACAAATTGCAAATATCAGAAAAGAAATGTAGGTCATCACTACTCATGCCATAGATATTAAAATGATAATAAAGTATTAATACAAACAATTTTATATCTACAAATTGGGTAATCAGGAGAAGGTTAAAGTTTCCTTCTGAAGGTCTGATAACTGAGTCTGCTAAAATAAGGTATCAAAAGGCAGATTAACTGAAGAAAAAACACACAAATTTATTAATATGCAAGAACTTAGACGTCACGTAAAAATGAAACTCAAGGATGAGTCAGATGGTTGGAGCTTAAAAATCCTCTTCACAGGGGAGAGGAAAATGTAGAAATAGGCCATTTTAAGGGAAGAATAAATGATTTTTAGGGGAGCTGAAAGGACCAGCAGAACAGACAACAGCCTGGGCAAAGTTCCTCTGGACTCTGAGGAAGGTGGTGACAAGCTATGAGAAGGTAAGGGGTGGAACTGCAATATGATCAAAGAGTGTCTTATTATGCAAATAAAGTCTCCCAGGTAACAGTCTTCAGAGGAATAGATGAAAATCTGTCCAGATGGGCATGGCAATGACCTTTAGTTTCTTCTTTGGTGTTTAAACTTCGCTGGTTAATGAGATTTTAGCCAAGGTATTGATGGCAATTGTGTTTCTTTTGGAAGAACTTCCCTTAGTCAAATAAGGGGACTTTCAAGAAAACCACTTTCTGCATTAGGTGGGAGACACAAAGGAAGGTCAGAGACTTTAATTATGAAGCAGCCTCCAAGCTCTTCCAATTTACTTTCATTCAAAGTGCTCAGAATGTCAACACGCCAAACTTTGGGGTATAGTTTTCTGACCTCTTACAGTAACATAAATGCAATGAAAAAATTTCTTGAAAGATACAAAATACCACAACTCACACTATAATAATAGATCATCTTAACAAGTCTATATCTATTAAATAAATTGAATCAGTAATTAATAACATTCCAAGAAAGGAAACACTAGGCCCAAATGGTTTCACAAATGAATTCTACCAAACACTCAAGAAAGGTAATTTTCCATGACCTTTTTCAAAAAATAGAAGCAGAGGGAAAATTTTCTGATTTATTTTATAACGCCAACATTACCTCACACAAAAATGAGATAACATTACAAGAAATATGGACTACATATCAATATCTAACATGAACATAGACGTAAAAATCTTTAACACGATATTAGCAAATTGAATCCAACAATGTAAAAAAGAATGTACACAGGCTTAACATTCAAAGATCTATCATGATGTGTAATCCATTGTAACAATAGACTAAAGAAGAAAACATATTATCATATCAATTAATGCAAAAAAGCATCTGATAAAATTCAACATGTACTTATGATGAAAGAAAAATTATCAGTCAATTAGGAATATGGGGAAATTAACTTGATAAAATAGTCTACAAAATATTTATTAGCATTATACTTAATAAGAAGAAATTGAATACTTTACTTCTAAGGTCAAGAACAAAGCAAGGATATCCTCCTTTATCTTTTTGACATCATATCGTACTGTAAGTACTAGTTAGTACAATAACTCAATAAAGGGGACTAAAATAAATACAGATAGGAAAGAAAGAACTAAAACTGCCAGATATAGTTTGGATATTTGTCTTCTCCAAGTCTCACGTTAAAATGTCATTCTCACAGGTTTGAGAACAGCCTGAGCAACTTGGCAAGACCTTGTCTCTACAATAAATCAAAAAAAAATTAGCTAGGTGTAGTACACATGCCTGTAGTTCTGGCTACTTGGAAGGCTGAGATAGAAGGATTGCCTGAGCCCAGCAGGTTGACACTGGGGTGGCCATGAGCATTCCACTGCACTCCAGGCTGGGCAATGGAGTGAGACTCCAATTTAAAAAAAAAAAGTGATACCCAATATTCAAAGAGGCATTTAGTGTGAGGTAGCAGTGTCATGAAGGTGGATCCTTCATGAATGACTCAATTAATGTTAGTTCACATGATAGCTGCTTGTTTAAAAGAGCCTGGCCCCTTCTCCCCTCTCTCTTGCTTTCATTCTCACCATATGACATGTGTGTTCCTTCTCCATCTTCCATCACAATTGTAAACTTCCAGAGGCCTCATCAGAAGTCCAGCATATGCTGGCACCATGCAGAACCATGAGCCACAATAATCCTCTTTTCCTTACAAATTGCCCAGACTCTGGTATTTTTTTATAGCAATGCAAAACAGACTAATACACTGCCTTTATTCATAGATCACATTATTAATCATTAATTATGAAAAAAGCAGAGAATCAGCAAAAACATTTCTGTAACTTGTATATGATTATAGCAAAGTCTCAGAATACAAGGTTAATGTACAAAAGTCAATTTTTTTTTTATACCAGCAATGATCACAGGGAACTTTAATTTTTTAAAAAATACCATTCACAGCTGGGCTTGGTGGCTCAGCCTGTAATCCCGTGCCTTTGGAAGGCTGAGGTGAGTGGATTATCAAGCCCGTGGGTTTGAGACCCACCTGGGCAGGTGAGACCTCGTCTCTATAATAAAATCAAAAAATTACCTGGGTGTGGTAGCATGCACCTGTAATTCTGGCTACTCGGAAGGCTGAGGCAGAAGGATTGTCGGAGCCCAGCAGGTCAAGGCTGCGGTAGCCAGGAGCGGCCACTGCACTCCAGTCTGGGCGACAGAGTGAGACACCAACTCAAAAAAAATAACAAAAAACAAAATACCATTCACAATAGCACACCTCAAAAAATCAAAGTAGATATATCTGACAAATATGTACAAGATCTACATACAAAAAAGTACAAACCTCTGATGAAAGAAATTAAAGATCTAAATTAATGGAGAGATATTCCATGTTCATGGGTTGAAAGAGTCAATTTTGTTAGATTGTTAGTTCTTCCAAATTTGATCTATGGACCAAATGAAATCCCAATCAAAATCCCGACAAGTTATTTTGTTGATATAGATATACTTACTCTAAAGTTTAAATGAAGAGGCAAAAGAGCCAGAATACAAAATGCTGAAGAACAAAATCAGAGGGCTCAACAACCCAATTTCAAAACATAATATAAAACTAAAGCAATAAAGCAACATAGTTTTGAGGAGATAATTGTTATATAAATCATTGGAGTGGAATAGATTGCCCAGAAACAGACCTCACAAACACAGTCAACTGATTTTTTTTTCTTTTCCTCTTCCTTTTCTTCTCTTTTCTCCTCTCTGTAAACCATATCTTTGTATAGAGGAACAGCACACCAGTAAGGTGGTTGGTTAGCTTGTATGTTGGCATCATTGTATGTTTTATTTTTTTGTATGGGAGTTGGTTAGTCTGTAGCCATGGTCTATTGTTTTTATCTGTTTCAGCTTAGGTCTCTCTCTCTCTCCATTTGTTGGTACACTCATCTGTTTCCCCCCTTACTCCTCTCTCTCTCCATCCCCCTCTTCCCCCCACTATCTGCACCATCCTCTTCCCTCTGCTAGCCACATTTTATTTCAGGGAGTAAACCTACAGCCCCACTGCACAGACAGATTCCAAGGCAGTGGGAAGTGGGTTTCAGATTATCCATACACATCGGCGAATACTAGACCTGCAGATAGATTTTGAATCACAGCTCCCCCCTTCAGTAAATCTTAAAACTGCAAAAAGGACCACCCCCAACCTACAGTGCAACTCCAAAATTGAACAAAGTAAGAGGGCATACATAAAGAATAGAAGATTGAACAAACAGAAGTAAAACCAATCACTCTACCCCTGAATAACAGAATTAAAGAAGACGGTGATGTGGAGGGAAGGAAAATGTAGGGAGGGGAAAAAAACGCACAAATGAAGAAAAACCAAAAGAAGAACATAGGTCCCACACAGACCCTTGGGAGATCAGACACTGAGAAAACAGATTCTGGAACACAAACAATGAAGAGCCCCCAGAATGACTGGTCACATGCAACAAACCCAGACATCAAGACATTAATAGAGAGAATTTAAAAAATTGAGGAGAGACAAGAGGAAAATAGGAAGGAGCTGATGTCAGAAATAACAGCAGTAAAGAATACTGTGATGGAAATAAATAACAAACTAATAAGCATGGAAAGCAGAATTAGCCAAGCAGAAGAAAGAATCTCAGAGCTCGAAGACCAAAACACAGAACTAACCCAAACTGTCAAAAGCATAGAAAAGAAGCTCAAAAAGACAGAACAAAACCTTCAAGACATGAATGATCACTTCAAGAGACCAAGCTAAGAGTAATTGGCCTTCCTGAGGCAGAGAGAGAAACAGAGGCCACACTGGAACAAACATTTCATGAAATCATTCAAGAATACTTCCCTCATCTCATCAAGGATGAAAAAATTCAGACACAAGAGATTCAGAGAACCCCTGCAAGACAACAAATGAGAAGACCAACTCCCAGTCATATAATAATTTGCCTAAACAAAGTAGGTATAAAAGAAAAAATCCTAAAGGCTGCAAGAGAAAAAGGTCAGACTACGTACTAGGAAAGACCAATTAGAATAGCAGCAGATTTATCTACAGAAACCCTCTGGGCTAGAAGAGCTTGGAGTCCTATCTTCAAAGTTCTAAAAGATAAACAATTTCAACTGAGAATAACCTACCCAGCCAAGCTAAGCTTCATCAGTGAGGGAGAATTAAAATCTTTCCCAGATATCAAATCCCTAAGAACTTACGCTGCCACAAGACCACGTCTACAGAAACACTTAAGAAAGTATTGAACACAGAAGAAAAGGAAAAGAGAACAACAACGTTCTTCACAAGAGTACAGGCAAAAGATTAAAAACACACATGATCCAACTCTAAAACCAAAAGAAAGACAACACACAAACAGGAAGAACAAAAACTCTGTAAGAACATTATGATAGGGATCAACTCTTACATTTCAATAATTAGTCTGAATGTGAATGGACTAAATGCACCACTGAAAAGACATAGAATGGCAAAATGGATGAAATATCACCAGGCAACAATCTATTGCCTTCAAGAAACTCACCTCACTAGAAAGGACACTCACAGACTCAAAGTAAGAGGATGGGAAACAAATTTTCAGGCAAATGGAACACAAAAGAAAGGAGGAGTTGTGATCCTAATCTCAGAAAAAATACCCTTTAAGCTATCAAAAATTTTAAAAGATACAGAAGGCCACTACATAATGATAAAAGGTTCAATTCATCAACAAGAAATATCCATCCTAAACATATATGTATCAAACATAGAAGCACCAACTTTCATAAAGCAGCTCCTAGGTAAACTAAAAAAGATATTGACTCCAATACCATCATAGCTGGGGACTTTAATACCCCACTCACAACCCTAGACAGATCATCAGGACAAAAAATCAGCAATGAGATCCAAAACCTCAATGTGACTGTTGATCAAATGACTTAATTGATACCTACAGAACCCTCCATCCAAAGACGACAGAATGCACATTCTACTCATCACTGCATGGAACGTACTCTAAGATCTACCACATACTTGGCCATAACTGAAGCATAAGCAAATTTAAAAGGACTGAAATTTAACCATGCACCTTTTCGGACCACAGTGGAATAAAAGTAATCATTAACACCAACAAGGTCCCCACAAAACCCACAATGACATGGACACTAAACAGCATGATGCTAAACTCCTGGGTCAATGATGAAATCAAAACAGAGATCAAAAGATAACTGGAAACAAATGAAATTGAAGAAAAATCTTACCAAAATCTCTGGGACGCCATGAAAGCAGTAGTAAGAGGGGAATTTATATTCCTACAAACACACATGAAGAAAATTGAAGGATCACAAATTAACAGCCTAAGAAGTCAACTAAAAAAGCTGGAAAAACAAGACCACAAAAACCCTAATTTCAGCAGAAGAATCCAAATCACCAAAATAAAAGCCCAAATCCAGGACATAGAAGACAAAAAGATAACACAAAAAAAAAAAATCAATGAAACAAAAAGCTGGTTCTTTGAAAGGATAAACAAGATTGATGGTCCCCTAGCTAGACTGACAAGAAAAAGAGAGAAAAAGCCCAAATAAACACAATCAGAAACACAAAAGATGAAGTCACATCTGATCCTGAAGAAATACAAAAGATCATTAGAGACTACTATGTAAACTTGTATGGAAACAAACTTAAAAACCTTTCAGAAATGGAAGGCTTTCTGTCATCACACAACCTGCCTAGGTTGAAGCAAGAAGAAATTGAGACCCTAAATAGACCAATAACAATCAAGGAAATTGACTACATAATAAAAAAAACTACCTACAAAAAAAAAAACCCTACACCAGATGGCTTTACAGCAGAATCACATCTCAAAAATCATCCCTCATGACCAAGTAGGCTTTATCCCTGGGATGCAAGACTGGTTCAACATTCGTAAAACCATAAATGTAATTAAATACAAGACATTTAAGAAGGAGCTTATACCAATCCTACTGAAGGAATTCCAGGCAATTGAGAAAGATGGAACTCTCCCCAAATCATTTTATGAAGCTAACATCACATTGATACCCAAGCCAGGTAAAGACCCAACAAAAAAAGAGAACTACAGGCCAATATATTTGATGAACATAGATGCTAAAATTCTCAACAAGATCCTAGCAAACCGGATTCAACAACACATCTCAAAAATCATCCATCATGACCAAGTAGGCTTCATCCCTGGGATGCAAGGCTGGTTCAACATTCGTAAAACCATAAATGTAATTAAATACATCAACAGATGTCAAAACAAAAACCACATGATTATATCATTAGATGCAGAAAAAGCTTTTGATAAAATCCAGCACCCCTCCTTGATAAAAACCCTCAAACAACTAGGCATACAGGGAACATACCTCAAAATACTAAAAGCCATCTATGAGAAACCCACAGCCAGCATACTCATAAATGGACAAAAACTGGAAGCATTTCCCCTGAAAACTGGAACAGGACAAGGATGCTCACTCTCACCCCTCCTGTTCAATATAGTATTGGATGTCCTGGCTAGAGAAATCAGAGAAGAGAAGGCAATCAGGGATATTCAAATAGGAAAAGAGGAAGTCATGCTATCTCTCTTTGCAGATGACATGGTTGTATACCTTGAAAACCCAAGAGAATCTGTCAAAAACTCCTTACACTGATAAAGGCTTTGGCAAAGTCTCAGGATATAAAATAAATGTGCAAAAGACAAACACATTTCTTTACACCAATAATAAACAAACAGAAACCCAAATAAAAAGCACAATTGCATTCACAATAGCCACAAAAAAATGAAATACCTTGGCATCTTCCTACCAGAGACGTGAAAGACCTTTACAATGAAAACTACAAAACACTGCTCAAAGAAATCAGAGATGACACAAACAAGTGGAAAAATATCCCATGCTCATGGATTGGAAGAAACAACATTGTGAAGACATCCATCTTACCTATGGCAATCTACAGATTCAATGCTATACCCATCAAATTACCAGCAACATTCTTCTCAGACCTAGAAAAAACAACACAGGAATTCATATGGAAACACAAATGACCAAGAATAGCCAGAACAATCCTCAGCAAAAAAAAAAACAAAGCAGGTGGTATCACATTACCAGACTTCAACTTTACTATAAAGCTACAGTAATCAAAACAACTTGGTATTGGTACAGGAATAGGCATACAGATCAATGGAATAGAATTGAGATTCCAGAAGCAAAACTTCAATTTCTCAACCAACTCATCTTCGACAAAGCCTCCACCACCTACCACTGGGGAAAGGAGAACCTATTCAGTAAATGGTACTGGGAAAACTGGCTGACCACATGCAGAAGATTCAAACAGGACCCCTATCTATCCCCATACACAAAAATTAACTCCAAATGGATCAGAGACCTAAATGTAAAACCTCAAACCATAAGAACCTTAGAAAATGAAAGACATACCCTCAAGGAAATTGGAACTGGCATCCAATTCCTGAACAAAACCCAAAACCCACAGGCCATAAGAGATAAGATAGACAAGTGGGACCTCATTAAACTGACAAGCTTCTGCAAAGCCAAAGAAACCATCAAGAGAGCAGGGAGGCAGCCTACAGACCAGGAAAAAGTATTTGTCAACTCCAAGTCTGAAAAAAGATTTAATATCTTGGATCTACAAGGAACTCAAATGTGCTGAAAAGAAAAAAACAAACAACCCCATTATAAAATGGGCAAAAGATATGAACAGACACTTCTCAAAGGAAGACATCTGAGCAGCCAACAGGCACATGAAAAAATGTTCAACCTCACTAATCATCAGGGAGATGCAAACCAAAACCACACTGAGATACCACCTAACTCCAGTCAGAATGGCAATTATCAATAATTCAAAAAATAACAGTTGCTGGAGAGGGTGTGGTGAAAAGGGAACACTTCTACACTTGGTGGGAGTTCAAACTAGTACAACCTCTGTGGTAAACAGTATGGAGATTCCTAAAAGCTCTAAATATTGACCTCCCATATGACCCTGCAATCCCCCTACTGAGAATATACCCTGAAGAACTCAAATCACTCTATAAAAAAGATACCTGCACATGTATGTTTATCACAGCATTGTTCACAATAGCAAGAACCTGGAAGAAACCATGCTGTCCATCAAAAGAGGACTGGATTAAAAAAATGTGGTACATATACACGATGGAATACTATGCAGTCATAAAAAAGAACAAAATCATGAATTTTGCAGCAACCTGGATGGAACTAGAGTCTATAATACTGAGTGATCTCTCACAGAAACAAATATCTGAGTATCACATGTTCTCACTCATATAGTGGACCTTGAACATCCAATGCAATACGATAAGAAAATGATGACAGTGGTGGAAAACTATGGGGGAAAGGGGAACGGAGATAGGATTAATGGTAGTAAATATCTGTCTGGGGATGGGGAGACACCTCTTAACAAGGGTGCCTGAATGAAGCATATTTGTATACCTAACCCTTAACTGTGCCCCACAGTATCATAATAAAAAATATTGACAAAATTAAAAAAAACTGGAAATCTAAATGCAAAAAAACGAAAAAGAAAGAAGAAAGAAAAAGAGAGAGAATCTAGACACAGACTTTAGACATTTCACAAAAATTAACTCCAAATGGATAATGCATCTAAACATAAAATGCAAACTATAAAATTTCTAAAAGTAAACATAGGCTACATAGAACTCAAGGTGATTTGGAGTTTGATGATGAGTTTTGGGGTACAATATAAAAAGCATGATACATTTTTTAAAGTTGTTAAGTTGGACTTTGTCAAAATTAAAAGCTTCTGCTCTGTGAAAGAAACTGTTATAAGAATGAAAAGTAAAGACACAGACTTGGAAACAATATTTTCAAAACACACATCTATTAAAGGTATTAGCTAAAATAAACCAAACTCTTATAACAACAAGAAAAAGCAACTCAATTTAAAAATAGAAAAAAGGCCGGGCTCGGTGGCTCAGCCTGTAATCCCACAGCTTTGGGAGGCTGAGGTAAGTGGATTGCCTGAGCCCGCGGGTTCGAGACCCGCCTGGGCAGCGAGACCTCATCTCTACAATAAATCAAAAAATCACCTGGGCGTGGTAGCGCGCGCCTGTAGTTCCGGCTACTCAGAAGGCTGAGGCGGAGGGATTGCCGGAGCCCAGCAGGTGAGGCTGCGGTGGCCGGAAGCGGCCACTGCACTCCAGTCTGGGCGACCGAGTGAGACTCCAATTCAAAAAAAAAAAAAAAAAAATAGAAAAAAGATTTGAATTGACACCAAAGAAGATATTGTTGGTGTTCAGAAAAGATAACCCCAAAGTGTGGCATTTTGGCATGCTGAGCGCTTTGAACTAAAGAAAATTAAAAGGTCTTAGAAGCAACCTTAGAAGGAAGGATTTTTGACCATCTTTCTGTAAGCAATTGATGGTGCCATGTATATGACATCCTGGAAAAGGCAAACACATGAAGATAATAAACATATCAGTGCTTGCTAGGGGTTCAGGTGAGTGAGGAGGGAGGAATAGGTTAAACTGTTCTATATGATATTGTAATGGGGGAGTTTAAGACATTAAGAAGTTGTGAAAACCCACAGAACTACTCAGCACAAAGAAAAAACTGATATATGCTATTGAAAAAAATCATTTAGGAAGTCAGGCAATATCAGGATGAAATGCAGATTGTGACAAAAGCAGACAAACAACTGTATTACAATGTATGAAACAACCTCATGAAAAGGAGTTGGGGGACAGTGTCCTGACCTAAATAACTTTGGAAATGAATACAATATATAAAAAGTATAGGCAAAAAAATTGTATATAAGTATTGCACTCTAGTTGATAAAGTGGGATATGGGTTAACACTTTTAACACTGCTATGCATGCATACTGGAAGGGAACAATTAAGTAAACAGATGGTGGATGATGGGAGCCAAGATTCTCACTGTTGCAGTGGGAAGTTATAAACCAAGAAGAAGAGAGGTCTCGGATACCCATGAGGTAAAGAATTAGAGTCAGAGACATAGGTATGAACTGGTGTTTAATACAGATATAGACACAGTTACACAAGGAAAAATTATAGACATGAAAATACACATAAGTTAGCATGCACACACATATTTGATTTCTCTGTTAGATTATTTAACTTAGAAGCAATGATACCCCAATAACAACAAATACAAGCAGCCCAGATCTTAGCTTCTAATTCACCAATTTAAAAAAAAAAAAACAGAGCTCCTGGGAGCAATAGCATGTTCTAGGACTGGACAGGAATTATACAAGATGATCCTGGAGCATCCTGTGGTGACAGAAAGTAAGGAAGTGCTGAAAAGAAAAGAAAAGAGAAAAAAAAGAAAAACAAGGAAAAAATACTTATGATATGGCCATGTCAAGAAGATACAAGGACACCAGAGCCAATTACAGAGTTCCCAGTAGCCAAAGTTGGAATAATTTTTAAAAATATTATTTTGGATTATAACCCAAAGCAACAAATACATATATGTGATTCTACACTAATATAAATAAATTACTGAGTAAATAAATAAATGGGTGGGAGTAGACAAATTGCCCATACAGAATAATTCCAAATAATTTATGTAAATACTCTGCCCTCCAGGAAGTAAAGCATAACTCCCCACTTTAAGTGTGGATTGCATATAGTGACCTTCCAAAAAGCGTAAGATAGAAAGGGGGGTAGGAAGGATAACCAAACAGTGAAGAACCTAGACAATACCTCAGTCGACTGAGGTCCACATCAACAGTGATAAGTCATGTTAAAAGCACGTATCCTGAATATGATAAGATGAAAATAGCTCTTTGAGCCAGGCATAGTGATGCGCACCTGTAATCCCAGCTACTAGGGAAGCTGAGGCAGGAGGATCACTTGAACCCATGAGTTCAAGGCTATAATGAGCCATGATCACACCACTGCACACCAACCAGGATGACAGAGCAAGATAGAAGAAGGAGAAGGAGAAGGAGAAGGAGAAGGAGAAGGAGAAGGAGAAGGAGAACGAGAAAGAGAAAGAGAAAGAGAAGGAGAAGGAGAAAATGGCACTTTGTAGTCCTCTTCCCAAAAGCATTTAACCTCAGTCTAATCATAAGAAAAACATCCTACAAATTCCAATTGAGGGTCATTGCAATAAATACCTGGCCAGTACTTTTCAAAACTGTCAAGGTTATAAAACCAAGTAAATGTCAGCCAAGAGGAGCCTACAAAATAATGTTACTAAATGAAATGTAGTATACATTAAATGTAATGAGATTCTGGACAGAAAAAAGAACATATATAAATATGAATAGAGTATGGATTTTATTTAATAAAAATATATCAATATTGATTTATGGATTATAATTATTGTACTATATTAATGTAAAATAATAATAATGGAAGAAACTGAATGTGAGGTATATGGGAACTCTGTAATATCTTTACAAGTTTTCTGCAAACCCACCACCATTCTAAAACAAAAAGGTAATTAAAAAACAATTAGTTGCCGGCTCGGTGGCTCAGCCTGTAATCCCACGCTTTGGGAGGCTGAGGTGAGGGGATTGCCTGAGCCCACGGGTTCGAGACCCACCTGGGCAGCGACACCTCATCTCTACAATAAATCAAAAATCAGCCGGGCGTGGTAGCGCGCCTGTAATTCCGGCGACTCGGAAGGTTGAGGCGGAAGGATCGCGGAGCCCAGCAGGTCGAGGCTGCGGTGGCCAGGAGCGACCACTGCCCTCCAGTCTGGTGATAGAGTGAGACTCCAACTCAAAAAAAAAAAATAGTCAACTTCAGGGTATGATAAGGAAACAATTCATCATCTTAAAAACTGATCAATTAGGGGAAAGAATTATGCATGTGTCCTGTCATTAGCAAAAAGACTGTACTGAGTGATTTTATTAGATTTTGTAATGCAGCAACTTGGCTAGCCTGAATTATATACACCAGAATTCTCTTTTAGGTATGAGGGGGACCCCCCCAAAAATTATTTTTTGGAAAACAGTCTCCTTGTATTACAGGCTTTCCCGCTAAGTGTTATAGTAACCCATCAGCATCAGTGAACCAGCTAGCATTGTTGTGAGAAGCTGTGTTCGACTTCAGTGAGCTTTTTTGTTTTTTTGGTTTTTTTGAAGATTCTTTCAATGCGTTTGCCCATTTCATGATGGGTGATTTACTAGCGCACTTGCCCACACCACACTGAATGTTCAACAGTTTTTTAGCAAAAATGGCATGACGCCACATTCTATTCTCCCTATTCACCCGATCTCACCTGGAACAATTTTTTGTTTGTTTGTTTTCCCAAATGAAAAGAGTCCTCAAAGGGAAACATTTTGCTGATGTGGAAGAGATAAAACAAAAAACTACTACTAAAGGGCATTAAAAGTGATGAGTTCAAAAACTTCTTTGAGCAGTGGAAAAAGGGTCTAACAGATGTATTGCATCAAACAACAAGTGCTTTGAAGGTGCCAAGTTTAAACATGCAAGAATAAATACACACTTTTTTTATAAAGCAAATTCCAGGGTTTTTTGTGTCTCCCCCCCCACCCTTATATGTTTTCGATTAGCTTGAACCACAAGAGATAATGCAAGGCCAATGCAGTGTAAAACCTGCAGCACAGGAGACAGGAGAGACCAGTTTGAGAATGCAGGCCAAAATAAGTGGTAACCTTCATCATTGGCTAAATATCAGCAAGAGTCTGATATTTAACAAACTAATACTATAAGGGACAGTTGAAAAGAAGTTTGAAAAGAGAGAGAGAGTGTGTAAGACAGAAGACACAGTCTTTTATCATCTAACCTAGAAAGTGATATCCATTACTTTTGGCATATTCTACTCTTAATAAGAGAGTCACTGATCCAGTTCACACTTGAGAGGAGAGGATGACACAGAGCATGAATACCAAGTGGCAAGGAACTTTTGTAGCCATGTTAGAAGCTGCCTATCCACAGCTGGTCTTGCAACCCCCGATTCACACGCTTCCACATGCAAAACACACCTTCTCCTTGAGTCTTCAACTTTTTATCCATCACACCATCAGCTAAAAGGCTAAAATATAGAATATATTCTATATCATCACCTAAATCAGGTATATATATGGATGGGCTCCTGAGGTATACTGCCTATATATTTTTTTCCTTTTAAAAAATGAAGGCCAGATGCAGTGGCTCACACCTGTAATCTCAGCAGTTTGGGACTATGAGATAGGAGGACAGCCAAGGAGTTCAAGAACAGCCTGGGCAACATAGTGAGACCGCGTCTCCAAAAAAAAAAAAAATTAATCAGGCATGGTGGTGCACACCTGTAGTCCCAGTTACTCAGAAGGCCAAGGTGGAAGGATCACATGAGCTCAGGAGGCCAAGGCTGTGGTGAGCCCAGGAGGTCGAGGCTGTGGTCTGCCATAGTCATGCCACTGCACTCCGGCCTGGGAGACAAAGTGAGACCCCGACTCAAAAAAAGAAGTTAAAGATGTTTAATTTCCGCATCTAAAACTTTTAAAACAATCATTAACGTCAGGGTAAATATCTCTTTTCTGTCATTAGAAAATCATGCACTATCCATCATATATATATATTTCAAAGTAAATAGTTAAGTGATAAAGAGGAGATATTTTAGGAGAGTTTATTTAACAATTGCCAGGTCCATTGATTAACTTTGACAAATATCTTTATTAAATATTAATGAGAATCTAAAAGACCAGCAACAATTTCTGAAGTTAGCTGTAGATAAGAACTCTGATGCTTGATTCATTTTAATTCTTCTCCATCTTATATCTGTGTGTAAAATGACATTTGTGACATTTTTCAATGAATATCAAAGTAAAAAAGAAAAAAAAATTATCATGCTCCTTAAAGCATTTGAAACTCTTTATTCACAAATGGCAGAAGCTCACTTCAAACTGGTATAAGTATAAAAGGAATAAGGAATTCACTGGTTCATGCAACCAAAAATGTAAGGGTGGAGCTGGAGTCAGGTGCAAATGAGACCTCAGATTATGCTGCCAGACCATCCTGCTTCCCTTTCTCTCCAGTTCTCAGAACGACTTCTCTGATAGTGTCAGCAAACGCTCCTATATGGCACATATTAGCCCATCAATTCACCACAGAACACATAGATAGATCTCTTCTTTTTAAGCATACATATATAAAACTTCAAAAAAGGCCTCTGATGGGTCCATTCTGGCTCACATGTTTGTTGTGCTGATTCTCAATCAAAAAGCAGGGTATGTCATCTCAAACTCACCACAACTGGAGTAGAAGATGTCCAATATCCTCAAGGAAAGACAAGGAGTAGGTGGGAGCGGGGGTGGAGATGAGGATTGGGAAACCTTACCGAGGAAGAAGTAAAGAGATAGTTAAATAAGCTAAAAAGCAGAATTTCATTATACTGTATTAATTTAAATCTAAATCAATCATTATGTGGATTATAAAACTACATGTAAAAGGTACAAAGATACCAACACTTCAATTCAGGCCCAGTTACCTGGGCCAAATTACTCAACTGTTGAAAATTAATAATCTTTACAGTAATTCAAATACATGATATATTTAAATTTTCAATTTATTGGTATTTAATACTTCATACCTTAGTCAGAAGAATTATATGTAGTTGCTTTTTATGTGAATAAAGATTTACCTTATGTCAGTCTGAGTACATTGCTGTAGTAGATAAATGTTAAAATAGTTTTTAGAATAATTCAGATGTAAAAATTCTCTACTATAACTCTTCCAATAAAAAAACATGGTATATGCAAACACATAAAACACAAAGATTACAAAAATAATGTAGCTCCTACAAGAAGGTAATACTCCTGACATGTTGTTTTTGTGTGTGTGCATGTTTTGTCATTTAATTTCCTTTAATAATCTTATGCATAAGGAAAATGAAGCTCAGACAAGAACTTACCCAAAATCACACAGTTGAAGATAGCAGAGTTGGATGACTGTTGTTATGTTGTTTTGAATTACATTTTCAACTATGTTATTTGAAAATAAAACAGATAAAAGAAATTCAACCAAAAATAAATAATTTGATGAGTCATTGTAAGGTAAATTCACTAAAAACTACCACCCAGATCATAAAATTTTGCAACCCACCTAGAACTCCTTCCGTGTAATTCATATCACAATAAATCCCTCATTCCCCCAAATTGAGTCTTTATCTTGACATTTATAACAACCACTTCCTTCTGTTTCATTATTATGTTATCACCTAAGTATGCATCCTAGACACCATAATTTAATGTTACCCCCTCTTTACAAATTTGATGTGGCCTGAAGTCTCTCTTAATCTACAGCTTTCTCCTTCAACCTTTTTTTTATAACTGTTAAAGAACTCAGTGCATTTGAACTGTAGTACATAAGAGCACGTTCCCTTAGCAGTTAAATTATTTCACAACTGTTCCCTCAGCTCTCCCAATGATTGTGTGACTTGCTAACAATCTTGAATAAATACTCTTCTGTTTAAACTAGCCAGAGAATAGATACTTCTCAGAAGAAGAAACACCGGCAGCCAACAGACGTCACTCAACATCATGCTCAGCCTCACTCATCATCAGAGAAATGCAAATCAAAACCACATTGAGATACCACCTGACCCTTGTAAGAATGGCCATCATTAATAAAACAAACAACAACAGATGCTGGCGATATGGAGAAAAAGGAACGCTTTCTAAACTGCCGGTAGGAATGTACAACCTCTTTGGATGACAGTGCGGCGATTTCTGAAAGAACTAGAAATTGACCTTCCATATGACCCAGCAATTTCCCTATTGGGAATATACCTGGAGAAACTCAAATTATTCTACGAAAAAGATGCCTGCACACGTATGTTTGTTGCAGCTTTATTCACAATAGCAAAAACATGGAACCAACTGTGTTGCCCATCGAAGTTAGACTGGATTTTTAAAATGTGGTACAAGCCGGCTGGGCAGGCGAGACCTCATCTCTACAATAAATCAAAAAAATTAGCCGGGAGTGGTAGCGTGCGCCTATAGTTCCAGCTACTTGGAAGGCTGAAGCGGAAGGATCGCCGGAGCCCAGCAGGTCGAGGCTGTGGTAGCCGGGAGCGGCCACTGCACTCCAGTCTGGGTGACAATGAGACTCCAACTCAAAAAAATTTTTTTAAATTAAATAAATAAATAAAAATGTGGTACAAGCCGGGCTCGGTGACTCAGCCTGTAATCCCACGCTTTGGGAGGCTGAGGTGAGTGGATTGCCTGAGCCTGCGGGTTCGAGATTCACCCGGGAAACTTGGCAAGACTACAATAAATCAAAAAATTAGCCGGTCATGGTAGAGTGCACCTGTAGTTCCAGCTACTCTGATAGCTGAGGCGGAAGGATTGCCAGAGCCCAGCAGGTTGAGGCTATGGTGGCTGGGAGCGTGCCACTACCCTCCAGTCTGGGCAACAGAGACTCCAACTCAAAAAAAAAAAAAATGTGGTATATATACACAGTGGAATATTATGCAGCCACAAAGAAGGACAAATATATGGACTTTGCAGCAACTTGGATGGATTTGGAGTCGATCATACTCAGTGATTTATCACAAAAACAAAGAACTGAGTTCCATTAGTTCTCACTCATAAGCTGACCTATGAAAGCCATCAGCAGTAGTTGAAATCTGTCAGGGAGGGGGCCATGGGATTGGCAGTTGAGAGAAACTACTAGGAAAGGGAGGGGCATACCTCATCAACAAGGGTACCTGCATGATCAATGTTTATATACCTAATCCTGAATTGCATCCCACATCTTTATAACATCTATATAAAATAAAAAAATAAAATTTAAAAAACAAAGTAAAAAAAAGAAAAATGCAAACCAATGTATTGTATCCCACATCTTTACAATAAAAATTTTAAAAAATATAAATAAATAAAAGATAAAAAAAGAATAAAATAAACTAACCAGAACTCATCCAAGTGTTTGCAGCTATAAAACCTAATTATCAAATGTGAATAACTTTTTAGTTATAAAGTTAGTTTTCTATACATATATAATGCATATATATAGTTAATGTAGGATAAGGATAAAAGTTATATATAAGAGAATGTCTATTGAAATTTTTATTAAAAACAATTCATACCATAAAAATAGCATTACAACTTAGTTCCTCAATGTTATGTAGACACTAAGATAACAAATCTTTCTAAAAGTGCTTATCACTTGTTAGAGATTCATATGGAGAGCTGTATCAGAGGGATTAGAGTAGGTATAGCAACATATGTTGCTATGGATTAATATTCATGCAGAGAAACATCCATAAAAAAATTGTGCCAAAATTTATATTTGTAATATTTCCAGCAAGACTCAAATTGGTTGTAGAATTTGAAAAGCAAATATAATTAGCCTTTAGTGAGCATAAATAATGTATGAGTATTACCAAAAAATAAAGGTAATCAGGAACACAGATATTTCTACAGAAAAGGTACCAACACACGAATGTTTGTTGCAGTTCTATTCACAATAGCAAAAACATGGAACCAACCCTCTTGCCCACTGAAGCTGGACTGGATAAAAAAATGTGGTACATACACATGATGGAATATTATGCAGCCATAAAGAAGGACAAATATATGGACTTTGCAGCAACTTGGACGGATTTGGATTCAATCATACTCAATGATTTATCACAGAAACAAAGAACTGAGTTCCATATGTTCTCACTCATAATGTAACCTTGAACAATTATAATGCTATAAGAAAGTTATTGGCAATAGTGGAAAACTGTTGGGGGGGGCAATAGTGGAAAACAATAGTGGGACTGGCAGTTGAGGAAAACTGTTAGGGGAGGGAGGAGCATACCTCATCAACAAGGGTAACTGCAAGATCAGTGTTTATATACCTAACCCTTAATTGTACCCCACAACTTTATAATAAATAAATAAAATTTTTTAAAAAGGTAATCATTTATTTTATATTCAGTTTGAAGTTGATATATACCTTAAATAAGACAACAGACAAAAGATTCAAAACATGAATAATACCCTTAACAAAAAGTAACTAATCAGTGGATAATGAAAATAAGGTATATAAATATATACAATGAAATCCTATTCAACCATTTTAAAAAGAATGAAATATTGTATTTTGCAGCAACTAGGATGGAACTGGAGAACACCATCCTAAGTGAAGTAATGTAGGAACAGAAAACCAAATACTACATGTTTTCACTTATAAGTGGGAGCTAAACTAAAGCTCTTCAAAGGCATATAAAATGTTATAATGGACATTTAGAGACTCAGAAGGAGGAGGGGGACAAAAAAATCACCAATTGGATACAATGTGTACAGATTGGGGTGGTGGGTAATCTTAAAGTCCAGACATCTTCGCCACTATACAATGCATTCATGTAACAAAAAACCATCTATACATCCTAAAGCTCTTGATAAATAAACAAACAAATAAATAAAGCAAAGTCTGTAATGTGAGATGATCTTAATTGCCACTACTACTAGATTTAATGTAAAGATTAATGAAAATACAGAAACATTACATGAATATATTGGGATATGGCAAATAAGATATTGACAAAGAGAATATCATCATTTTACTCCAATACCTTTATTGACTATCATTATTTTGCAGGTACAAAAGGAAACACAGAGAAAAGGCTAGGTAACAATCTAACATATTTTATGTTTTCCATTTAACCAGGCAATGGTCTAGAAATATAATTAATGTTTTAGCTAAATGTGCCCTTGGGATTACCCAGAGTGGCTGAAAGATCTTCAATAACAGTACATAGAAAAGCATAGAAATATAGTGTAAATATATACAATACAGATTAAGAATGTGAATGTCCAAGGAGGAGCTGATACCAATCCTATTGAAAGTATTCCAGGCAATCAAGAAAGATGGAATATTCCCCAAATCATTTAATAAAGCTAAAATCACATTGATACCCAAACTAGGTAAAGGTCCAACAAAGAAAGAGAAATACAGACCAATATCCTTGATGAACATAGACGCTAAAATTCTCAACAAGATTCTAGCAAACCAGATCGAACAACATATTTCAAAAATCATCCACCATACCAAATAGGCTTTATCCCCAGAATGTAGGAATGGTTCAACATCCACAAAACCATAAATGTAATTAAACACATAAACATATGTAAAAACAAAAATCACATGATTATATCATTAGATGCAGAAAAAGAATTCAATAAAATCCAGCTCCCCTTCTTGTTAAAACCCCTCGAACATCAAGGCATAGATGGAAGATACCTCAAAATAGTAAGAGCCATCTATGAGAAACCCACAGCCAATATACTGCTAAACAGACAGAAATTGGAACCATTTCCCTGAAAACTGGAACAAGACAAGGATGCCCACTCTCACCTGTTCATCATAGTATTGGAAGTCCTACTAGAGCAATCAGACAAGAGAAGGAAACCAGGAGTATCCAAATAGGAAAAGTGGAAGTTAAGTTATCCCTCTTTGTAGACAACATGATTCTATACCTTGAAAACCCAAGAGAATCTGTCAAAATTCTTTCACTGATAAAGGACTTTGGCAAAGTCTCCGGGTATAAAAGAAACATGCAAAAGACAGATGTATTTCTATACACCAAAAACAAGCAGGCAGAGAGCCCAAATAAAAAGCATAATCCCTTTCACAATAGCCACAAAGTGAAATACTTTGGTATCTTTCTAACCAGAGAAGTGAAAGATCTTTACAATGAAAACTGTAAAACACTGCTCAAAGAAACCAAAGATGACACAAACAAATGGAAAAATAGTCCATGCTCATGGATTGGAAGAATCAATATTGTTAAGATGTCCATCCTACCCAAGGCAATTGACAGATTTAATGCAATACCGATTAAATTAACCAGCAGCATTCTTCTTAGACCTGGAAATGACAATGTGTTAATTCATATGGAAATATAAATGACCACAAATAGCCAAAAAAATACTCAGCAAAAAAAAAAAAAAATGGGAGGAGGCATTACACTCCCAGACTTTAAACTTTATTATAAAGCTACAGTAATCAAAACAGCCTGGTATTGGTACAAGAACAGGTATTTAATCAATGGAACAGGATAGAGATTTCAAAAGCAAAACCTCAATTTCTCAACCAACTCATCTTTGACAAAGCCTCCACCAACAACCACTGGGGAGAGAAGAACCTATTAAGTAAATGATGCTGACAAAACTGGCTGACCACATGCAGAAAATTAAAACAAGACTCCTACCTATCACCATATACAAAAATCAACTCTAATTGAATGAAAGACCTAAACATAAAACCTCAAACTATAAGAACCTTAGAAAATGCAGGCAGCATCCTTATGGAAATTGGAACTGGCAACAAATTCCTGATCAAAACCCCAAGTGCCCAAGCCATAAGAGATAAGATAGACAAGTGGGAATCATCAAACTGACAAGCTTCTGCAAAGCAAAAGACACAGCCCCATTACAAAGTGGGCAAAAGACACGAATAGACACTTCTCAAAAGAAGACATACAAGCAGCCAACAGGCACATGAAAAAATGCTCGCCCTCACTAGTCATCAAAGAAATGCAAATTAAAACCACACTGAGATACCACCTAACTCTAGTCAGGATGACCATCACCAATAACACAGAAAACAACAGATGTTGGAAATGATACAGTGAAAAGGAAACACTTCTACACTGTGGGTGGGAGTAGAAACTAGTATAACCTCTGGAAAACAGTATGGCGATTCCTGAAAGATCTAAAAATCAACCTTCTATATGACTCCGCAAACCCCCTGCTGGGAATATACCCAAATCACTCTATTAAAAAGATACCCAACCGGGCTCGGTGGCTCAGCCTGTAATCCCGCGCCTTTGGGAGGCTGAGGTGAGTGGATTGCCTGAGCCCGCGGGTTTGAGACCCGCTTGGGCAGCGAGACCTCATCTCTACAATAAATCAAAAAATCAGCCGGGCATGGTAGCACATGCCTGCAATTCTGGCTACTCGGAAGGCTGAGGCGAAAGGATCGCCGGAGCCCAGCAGGCGAGGCTGCGGTGGCCGGGAGTGGCCACTGCACTCCAGTCTGGACAACAGAATGAGACTCCAACTCAAAAAAAAAAAAAAGATACCCGCACACTCATGTTTATTGCAGCATTATTCACAATGCCAAAACATGAAACCAACTGTGCTGCCCATCAAAAGAGGACTGGATAAAAAATGTGGTACATATACACTATGGGATATTACACAGCCATAAAGGACAAAATTATGAACTTTGCAGCAACTTGGATGGACTTAGAGTCTGTAATACTGAGTGATCTATCACAGAAACAAAGAACTGAGTATCACATGTTCTCACTCATAAGTGGATCTTGAACAATTATTATAACACTATGTGAAATGGTTTGATGGTAATGGGCAACAGGTGGGGGGGCACACCTCATCAACAAGGATACCTGCATAATGAACATTTGCATAACTAACCCTGAATTGTATCCTACATCTTTGAAATTAAAAATTTTTTAAAAGAATGTGTATTGTATCTCATAATATCATGATAACTGAGGTATCAGCAAAAATAATGCTAAAGAATCTACATATTCACACATTATAGAGTGGCATAAAGAGTGACCTATTCCAAAACTCCCAACTTGGAATAAATCACTCTTTGTATTCCAGATATTTGTTTGTTTAATTATATTTTACTTAAGACTAATATTCTTCTACACTCTAACATGTCTATTGAACACTACCAGGTGACATGGGGACCAATTGAGGCCAAACTTTACCTGCACAATTACCATTTGTATACTTAACCCTGAATTGCACCCCACATGCTTAAAGAAAAAATTTTTTTAAAAAAGACTACAGCCTACAACATAAACAACAGTGTGCTATTTGCAGTAGTTCCATATTTATGTCAAGTATTCCTCAACTCTTTGCTGATGACTTGGACAAAGATTCAGAATTTTTCTCAATTCAGGGCCCCAGTCAGCTACTACCAACTGAACAAACATAGATAACCCTAGAAGTGGAGTCTAGCTGCCCTCCCTGGCTTGCAGTAAATAGGCAGCAAATGATAAGCCAAAAATAATCAGTAAAAAAGCAGTAGGTATATGCATCATCAAAATTTCCACACAGAATAATGCTTCATAATGGAAAAGTTAATAACTTAGGTATGAAAAGTCATGTTTCTTCAAGTGATATAATAGGCAGTCAATGTTTTAAAACCCTTGTTTTTCAAATCATATTCAATTTAATCGTTTGTACTCCATCATAGATTTCTTACGTTAATTCTCCAAAAATAGTATTGCATAAAAAGTAAGGTTCTATGAGCATCCTTTGCAATGCACACTTTTGAAGGAAGCACAAGTATAGCATAGACTAACCATGATGCTTCAAAATTTAAAACTATGTTTCTTTGAAAACGTAAATTCAATTTTTACCTATTGTTGAGTTTCTGCTACTATGAGTTATGCACCTTTGGAGATTACAATGCTGTGTAGTGGTTAAACCTATGAGCTCTGGAATTCTAGTGCCAGGGGTCAAATCCTAGCCCCACATTTCCTAACTGTGTGACCTTGGATAACTTCTCTATGTCTGAGTTTCCTCATCTGTAAAATAGAGTAAAAATATTACTTATGTCATTGTGAAGTTGTATAGAATAATATGTGATAATGCAACAGCACTGTACCGTTTACACCTAGTGAACACTCAACAAATTCTAGAAATTATTCTAAATTATTGTCATTGTTATTGTTATTGTAATACAGAGATTAATATGGTTCATTTACTATTCTCAAATTCTACTTCAAAAGTCTGGGAAGCAGAGTGGGAGGGGAGGTGGGGAGTGGGAAGAAATAGAATATATATAACAAAATAATATCATTATAAGAGACAACAGAATAATATTGGTACATTTACATAAAAACCATTATGTCAATTCAACTGTTATTAGAGTTCAAGTTCAGGTAAAAGTTTTATAAAGTCTTCATTGAAAGGATGAAATTTGATAAAGACATAGGTTGATGCACATGATTTTAACAGACATGAGTAAGTCGGTCAGCATGAGTAAGCTAGAAAGAAAGCAGAGGACCTGCTTGGAGAATGATGTGAGTCCAAGATTATAGTATTGAGTAAGGAAAAATGTGAAAATATAATTTAGAATGTAGGCTGAATCATATTTTAAAGGACCAAGAATTCTGTGCTGAAAGTTTGAACTTGAATAAGAAAGATTTAGAAATTCAGTATGTAATCTAGAGCTAGAAATCTATTTATAGTAATAAATCATGAGAAATGTTTTTGGGGGGAGAGAACAATGATGACCTCACTCCCAAAGTTAGAGACCATTCATTTTTTTATTCTTTTATTTGAATTATAATAAATGTTATTTTTAGTTAACATTTTTAAATTACAGAGACAGTCCTGTAAAATCTAGTTTTTCTCAGAATTTGTACAATGTCACTCTAATCTGTCTTTCTGCCTCTCAAATAATAACCAGTGAAAACAAGTCATGTAAAAGAATTACACATAACTGATGTTTTCAAGCATATTTACAATATCTGGACAATAGTCCACATTAAAGGCAACATCTTCAACATCAAAAACAATCTTCAGATATTCACTCCTTATTACAAATAATTATGGAGTTCTAAATTTTGTATTCAACAAAATAGCACTGGAGTTGGTTTTATAAAGACTTGAAAAGAAGCATATATGCTTCCCTTCAATCAAGGAAATCTATGTAAATAATTGAGATGCACATTTTCTAAACAATGATGAAATAAAACACCATTTTTAAGTGGCAAAAATAAAGTCAAAAGTGAAGGGAGCTAAGCTTTTTTTGAAAGTGTATAGTTTACATTCCACATTTCATCAAATCTGCCCAGCAGCCTGTATTTACAGATCAGAAAGTGTACTAAAAGGTCATTGTCCTAACAGGTGAGGCTAATCCTGGGCTCAGGAGCTAGAAGCTCAAATGCTAGTGGCTTTGTAATCTTGGGCAAATGGTTAAAGCTCTTTAGGTCTCAGTTGCTTCATCTATTAAAGTGGAAATATGACAATATATATGTGGAGGAAAACTAATGCATATATGTGGAATAATAATACCTTATGCTAGATTTACCTAAAACACTTTCTGAGGAATTCTAGTGCTGAAAGATATTTGTGATCAAAAATGGATTTATAGTCTTATAGATTGATTCTTGAGAATACCTATGCGTAATTTTTACCTTTTAGAGATTAACAGTATTAATGAAGACTCTGAGAAGTCCTACAGACCAAAAAGAGGTAGCTTTAACTTTACCTAATCCAAAATTTTTACGATTCATTTTGCCATAGAATATTATATCCCTCTTTTCCTTTCTTATCTTTCACTATCATTCTTTCTTGATTTGTTTGTTCATTTTTATGGAGCATTAAACCCTTATATCCAAAGAAAATAACTTCACAGAGCATTCTATAAGAAGCGTTCTACAAAGGTAGTTAGCATTCACGGCAGGCATGAGAGATTCAACCAATTAGCAATTAAAAAGTCCAAATGTGGAAGAGAAGAATGAAAAATGGAATGGTCTAGAATGCCTAGCAAAAGAAATAAATTTGATGTAAAAATAAAAACTTAGACAAGCAGAAAGGCAGACTTACATGAAAGAGAGTACACCGTTGGCAGAGACAACACAGTTCAAATGGAGTTGTAAAGATAATAAATTCTATCTTGATACCTGTTATGATGGGCAAAATATATTGAACATGTAACATTCATCGGGCATTATCTCAACCAGCAGGTAAGAAGATTGGTGAAGTAGACTAGGGCTAAATTTGGAAAACTCTGAGTACCATCTCATATAGTTATCTTATTGACAAAATCTCTATGGAATTTAAGTATTCAATCATTCAAAAAGCTTTCATTGAAAACTGACTTCCAAAGCAATATACTAGATACTATGTATGAGAAGAGTAAAGAATTAGTACCTGAAAGCAAATTGGAAGGCAGTGAATTGGAGGAAGGAGAATATATTCAGGCAGAGCATTTAGTAAGTTACCATATGAACTGAGGAATAAAATTATGAGAGCCTAGAGACAGTCAGGATCAAGGTAGGAATCCAAGAAAAGGACTAAATGAGAAGTCAGTTGTGGGTGTCAGGAGTGATAATTGAGACTAAGTCTAGTTTCACCCTTTCAAGCAGGGTCCTTAAACAGCAAATTTTGATACACTGGGGATTATGAAATGGGTTTAATGGATCACAACTAATATTGTGCTGCATTCAAGAAAAAAGTAAAGAAAATAGAGTGTACCTACACAGTACTGTTTCATAAAACTTTTATTTCTGAAATATGGACTATAAAAAGCATTGGCAGTAACAGGAAACTACCGGGGGTGGGAGGGGAGATGGGATTGGCAGTAGTGGGAATCTTCCCAGGGGTTGGGGAGGGCACTCCTCATCAACAAGGGTAGCTGCATAATAAACATTTGTATACTTAACCCTGAATTGTACCCCACATCTTTAAAATAACAAAAATTTTTTAAGAAATATGTACTATAAATGTGTGTTCTGGGTTAAATGTTGTCAAAGAAAAAAAGGTTAAGATCCTATATAACTAAGGGGTGAAGTAAAGCCATGGATTCGGAAAAACAGAGGAGAGAATTTTAAGGACAGGATATCATGTATCAAATGCAAAAGAACCAAGCAAAATGATTTATTAGAGAAACACTTCAGTTTGCATGAAGTAGGCCAATCAGAAAAGACCAGAAACTAGAATACTGAGAAACACCATGCATTTATTATTTTTTATTCATAGAATATTAACTTGGTGAACTAATAAGTTTCAATCATATGTAAAGGTGTCTCTGTTAGACAGACCTTTTAAAATTAAATGAGTTTCAATATAATATAATATAATATTTCAAAAGTTTGAGATTGCCAGTGTTTGTTGTTGCTGTTGTTGTTTTCTTTCTTTTTTTTTTTAATCAGAATCTCACTCTGTCACCCAGGCTGGAGTGCAGTGGCACAATCGTGGCTCACCACAGCCTCAACCTCCTGGGTTCAGAAAACACTTTTACCTCAGTTTCTTGAGTAGCCAGGACTATAGACATGCATCACCACACCTGCCTTATTTATGTATTTTTTTTATTCTTTGTAGAGACGGGGTCTCACTATGTTGCCCAGACTGGTCTTGAATCTCAGTATCCCTGCCCCAGCCTCCCAAAGTACTGAGATTGCAGGAATGAGCACCACACCCTGCCACGAAAACATTTAGTTCATGACAACATAATTCTTGAAACATAAAAAATGAATCACAAGCAGTATAAACATGTAGAAATTGTCTTTTAAAAGGAGTAAGATCCAGTTCCATTATTATCAAAAGGCTTTGGTTATTCTTCCAAAAACTGTCTTTATATGTTTATTTTTATTGCCTTTTTTATTAAAATACTGTATCAGATACAAACTATTTTAAAATATTATTAAAATTATTGCTCTAGGTTAAAAAGAGATAAGGGACTTAGCTGCTATCGTTAGTTGTTTGTGTATTACTTTGGCATTTTACAAAGCAAGACAGTTGTCTATTTCTGATAGTCTAGATCTATAGTGGATATATTTTAACAAATATTAAATTCAAAGAAAATTTATTGACTTTCTTACATTTAAGTATCTCAAAAATACCCTAGTTTCTTGCACATAAAAACTTAACAATCTTGTAATAGTTATACAATGAACCAAAATTAAGGTAGAATATGCTATGTGCCACACTAGCAATAAAATCCAGGGTCAAAGGAATTTCAGAGGATGACAACATCTTTTTTATTAGGATAGTTGGTGAAGGCTTCATAAGAGTTGTGACATTTTAGCAGGTTCTTGAAAAACTACAAAATTCTGGCAAGTCAAAATTAGAAGCAAGAATCCATGATCTAAGGAGAAAAACAAGATGAGAAAATGAGGGATGAAGTATCACCATTCAACTAGTTTGAATATATAATAAGGCATATGCAAAGGAGAGCAAAGAACACTATAATGAGATACCCAGATATCCCTCCAGCTTCTGAAGAACTTTCCCCTCCAGTTTCTGGAAATGCTATAGTTTACAACCCTTAGATGTCAGCCCGGTCCAGAAATATCATTTGCCTAAAAACAGTCAACTGGACCAAGGTCACTCTTCAGTCATGGGCCAGCCCACATTCAATAATTCATTGATGCAGAAGTATAAAGGCCCTTACAGCAGTACAAGAAAACTACGAAGATCATCCCAGCTTCAGAACTCACAGTCAGCTGAGGCATTCATTGACACTAAATTACAGACCAACTTCTACCTCTGTCAAACTCTGCTTCACTTACTTCCTTTCCTTCCACAGGAGTTGATCCCAGAATTACTTCCTAATAAACTTCCTGCACACTAATATTCATCACAGAGTCCTTATTCAGAAAGTTATTTATGACAAGAAACATTTATAGGAATTTCTGATTTTTAAGACAGAAATTGAAAGCATTCTATACATTCTATTCATTTTGTCTTCCAAGATATATCCCCAAATTCACAGGTAGACTGGGTATGGGTCATATTCACTAATACTAAGAGATACCTTCAAACCCAAAATACAGTAGAGAAAGAAGGAAAATAGAGACCAGTGCATTTAGCAAAATGGTGGATGGTTAGACTTCAGACCACTCAGAGGAGAATAACCAGAAAACAGTTTGCCACACAGATTCATGATGATGGTGTAGGGGCTGAATCTTGTCCCCCAAAATGTATATGTTGAATTCCTAAACACCCTTTCTCCCAGTACTTCAGAATGGGACTGTAATTAAGTTAAAATTAAGTCTTGGTGGATCCTAATACAATGACTGTGCTTATGAGAGAGGGAATCAGGACACAGAAACATACAGAGGAAAGATTATGTGAAAACACAGGAAGAAGATGGCCACCTACAAGTTAAGGATAGAGTTCTTCAGAAGAAACCAACCCTACCAACATCTTGATCTTGGACTTTTAGCCTCCAGAACCATGAAAAAATAAACATCTATTTTTAAGCCACCCAGTCTATTGTATTTTGTTATGGCAACTGAAGCAGACTATGGGTCTTATTTAATACCTCATATTTAAAGATCTTAATATATTTGAGCAAACCCAAAGGAACAACTAAAACCAGAGAATCCAAAGGACACACAAACAACACAAAATATAGTGGCAAACTTCAAATAAATCATGTTCAATATCCTCAGAGAGATAAGAGAAGAAATTGTATCATGAAACAAGATACAAATTGCTGTGAAAAGAACAAAACAATAAACAAAACAAGTTCTTATGTATAAAAATGTGATAGATATAATTAGAAAAAATTAATAGCATGTTGAAGAAATAAAATTAGAGATTAGAAAATTTCTCAGAAAATAGAAAGAAAATAAAATAAATAGAAAATAGGAGAGAAAATAAAATGAAAGGGCCAATTGAGGAAAGCCAATGTTCAGCTAACTAAGAAACAAATGTGACACTGCTTTGGGCAATGAGATATAAGTGGAAGTCATTGTTAGGTAGAGCTTCTAGGAAAACTTTTATAAGAAAGAAGACTCAGAAAGCATATGCTTTCTGTCCTTTTTCATTCCTTTTCTGCCTAAAATATAGATGACATGTTGAAAATAAAGCATTCATCTGGCAATCTAGAAAGTGACCTGCATGATATAAAAAGCCACATGAAAAGAATTGGAAAATCAGAGTGGAACTTGTGTCCAAAATGGCAAAGTAGATTCGATATATCAGCACTGAACTGTCTGTCTCTGGACTTCTTACTATGTGAATAATATTAAACCCCTTTTTCATAAGACACAATGTATTCAAGTCTTCCATAATTAGCCAATGTAATCTTATTTTATTACCACAGTACTTTAATTGACTCAGTAAAGAACAATATTTAAAACATCATAAGAATAAAACTCTAAATTTTAACTTAACCAAAAACTATAAGCAAAAATATTACAACAATACCAATAAAAGAAGATAGATGATACATACATACATACATACATATATGTCAAGAGAGAGATCATGAGAAATTGGCTTATGTGATTTTGGAGGCTAAGAAGTTCCATAATCTGCCATCTGCAAGTTGAAGACCCAAGAAAGCCAATGGGAGTCCCAAGACCTGAGAACTAGGGATATCAGTGGAATAAATCCTAGTCTGAGGGCAAAAGAAAAGGAGATAAGTCTCAGCTAATACAGCCAGGCAGGAAAAAAAATGGGTCAAATTCCTCCTTCCTCTGTTTTTTGTTCTATTTAGCCCTCCACCCTCAATGGATTTGATGATACCCACTCACATTGGGGAAAGCAATCTACTTTACCCAGTCCACTGATCCAAATACTAATTTCACCCACAAACCTTTACAGATACATTGAGAAATAATGTTTAATCTGGGTACTCATTGGCCCAATCAATTTGACAAATAAAATTAACCATCGCAGTACTAGTATAGCATAAATTCTGATCTATCATATTCAAGTTTAAGTAAATGTCTTAAATTAATGAACCAAAAGAGAGCAGTATAAGTATATAATATAAAAATATGGAAATAACTATTAAAAATAGCTAAAAGAGTCTAAAGTGGTCTCCAAAGTAAGGTGTGACTTAGGGATAACGTGAAATGAAGCAGGCAAATACAATTTTAGTTGTAATCCTTTTGATGCTATTAGGCTTTATTAAGTGTTTTGCATGTAATTTTTTAATTTAGAAAGTATTTGGAGATAAAGAATGAATCTAGTAGTCCTTGGGTATGCCCTTATCCTCCAGCCTTCAGACTTCAAGCATTTAATAAAGTGCACTCTCATTTTTTTAAGTGCTTCATAACATTTTAAGTCAGCAATCTAAATATCTTTAAATATAAAATCAGAAAAGTACAAACAATTTTTAAAATCACAGTACTCTTTTAGAATGGTTGGCATCCAAACAATCATAATATGCACCACATTTTAACTACCCAATGTGCCAGTGACACTCTTACCTGTTTCACTCTTACCTTCCCACTGTCCCAGTGACAGATTTTTAGGTTTACTTACCCACAGTCTCAGTGATGAGCATTCAGGTTCACCTTCCCACTTTGCCAAATGAAGGGCACCTAGGTTTACCTATTCACTGTCCTAGTGATGGGAACGTAGGTTTATCTACCTATTGGCCCAGTAACGGAATTCGGGTTTGTCTACCCCTGTCCAAGTGACAGTCTGCCTTCAATTCTTGCCTTCACAAACATTTTTGCAAAAGAAATCCTAAATCCTAATGTGTGTCCCTTCAATTTCCCTGAAATACTTTGAAATAAAAAGGTGAAGCTGTAGGGTACATTTATACTTAATCTGAATAATTCACAACAAGTTTCTCTCCACTACTACCAGAAGTGCTATACAGCCCTATGCCTTTTTATTTCTATTGTATTACCCATGGTTCTCATATCTACCAGTCTAATCATTTACCATCATAGTTCAATGTTGCTTTAATTTGAATCTCTTAAATTACTCACCATTCTGACTATCTTAGTATATGCCTCTTAGTTTTCTAAGTTTGCTCTTCTGTAAATTTCATGCTCTTCTATTTTGATCTTTTTCCTGGGGTGCCTTTTTTTAGGTGATTTATTGAAGTTGCTTATGTGTTGTATATATTCAGCCCCAGTTGCTATTAGATTTTGCAAATATTTTTCCACTTATAATCAGATACCTTCATCCAAGAAATTATTTATTGAATGGAATATTTAATTTTTAGGTAATGTTATCAATCTGTGCTTTTAAAACTTAAGAAATCCTTTCAAATTCCTTGACACACTCAAAGGAATAGTATGCAGCAGTTAGAAGCTATACTGGATGTTTAAGTAGCAACATGAACGATTTCAAGAAGCTTGGCCAGTTTTAAAGAAATAGAATAGGATATATAGTATAATAATACCATTTAAGCTAAGAACACATGCAAACAAAGCAATATGCTTTTGGCAGATGTAGTAAAATTAAAATTAATAGACCAAGAACATTAAAACAGTTTCCAACGAGTGGAAATAGAAATGAGGCATAAGAGATAAAAGATAAAAAAGGAGGGAAAAAAAAGGTGAAGAAAGACAAAAAGAAGAGGACCCTTTATGGACCAATGTGAAGAATAAGCTATAGACTAAATGTGATTAGTTCAATTAATAGAATTTAAACGTTTTTTAAAATTCCATATGAATGAAGTCAGGAGTCCTGACCAATAGTTATACCAATAAAGTGGACCATCCTCAGTAGTTTAAGATATTAATAGTTTAAATGATATTCAAAAAAATAAGAAACTAAAATTATTATAATTAGAGCAGGACATTTCTAATAAATAAATTAAGTTTCTATCTCTATGCTCAGATCTTCTCTAGGTGAGCTAAAATAGTTTTTCCCCCCAGATTTTTAAGGACCTTGAAAAACTGAGTATTTATTGAATTAGTAGTTCTTAGGCTCTCAAGTTTGAAGAACTGGTAAAATTCCAAAATTAAAAATGTGTGGTCTGATAAAATGTTGCAGACACTTTAGCTAACCAAATAAGTATATCTTTTAAGTCAGTTCCAATCATCATCCATTAGCATCTTTATTTATAAAATAAAAGAAATTCACAAATAAGAAATAAACTTTATAAAAGTATGAAGAATATAATTTCAGAATAAAGAACACTTCAGGTAACCAAACACAACCAGTTTATGCCTAATATTTTTAAAATCCTTACTTTTCTTTCTGTGTTATAACTAGTGAAAATATCATCATGAGTGAAATGGCATTTAAGAAAAACTGAATTAGAAAATGTCAGTTAAATCAAACACTCTAGGAATACAATTCTGTATTATAGTCATAAAAGGAAAAACGCTGTACCCTGCTTCTTTATTTAAAGAGTATATAAAATCTAGCAAAGTATACCCCAAACTACGACGTTATATCTTGCTAATAGTCAAATAAACTAATACTTAAAGCTAATTTGGAAATGTCAGAAATTGGCCGGGCTAGGTGGCTCAGCCTGTAATCCCAGCACTTTGGGAGGCCATGGTGAGTGGATTGCCTGAGCCCGTGGGTTCAAGACCTGCCCGGACAACTTGGCGAGACGTCACCTCTACAATAAATCAAAAGTTAGCCGGGCATGGTAGTGTGAGTCTGTAGTTCCGGTTATTGGAAGGCTGAGGCGGAAAGATCGCCAGAACCAGCAGGTCGACACTGTGCGGCCGTGAGCGTGCCACTGCACTCCAGTCTGGGAGACGGAGTGACTCCCACTTAAAAAAGTAAAATAAAAAAGAAATGTCAGAAATTATTAAATGATTTTCAACTGATAGCTTAATAGTTTTATGAAGAAAGGATTCTTCTGAAATAAAACTTGGCAGTAATTTGATAGTAAACCAAAAATGCCAACAGAATTTCTAGAAAATAGAACAATTATAAGGTTATTTATCTTTCAAACCTGAATAATTTAGGATAGTCTCAACTCTATGAAAGACTTCTAACTGACTTATTTTAGACCAAATTGACCATTTACTCAGCCTTGATTTATCACTAAAGGTAAACTTCCCAAAGAAATTAGTCTACTTAGCTTCAATTTTTTATAAATAGAGATGAGCCAGACATCCTCGATTCATATTCAAAATGGAACAAACAGTTATCCAAATGATATTGTTGTGTTTTTATTTAAAAGGACTAGTAAAGAAATTGCTAGTAAAGGGAAAAAAAGCCTTTACATTTTTTCAAATAACTTTTTAAAATTTAAATATATTGATGTAGTCTTATTTCCTCCCAGCACAATTGTTAAGCCCAAACTTTCTGAAAAGTTTTTAAGATAGACATGATAAACAGACAGAAATAGACAGATATACAAATGAGGCTTAGGAATATGGACACTAAAGTATACGGTTGAATAACAATTTTAAAAATTGGGTTAATGCTTAAATTCCTGTTTGAAACTTATTTGAAAAAACTGTTTTTATTAAAAACTTGAGACTGGTATATTTTCCTTTTCAACTTTAAATGTTCAAAATTTCATATGAAAGTGAAGGTGTTAGAAAATTATGCAATTAAGTAGGATTGCCAACACAGAATGGAATTAGTTGTCCATCTACTTTGTGTTTCAGAAATCTTAAAGTATACAAGCCAAACTTGTGAAGCTGAATTTTATAGGTGACCTATATTATGCAGTCCCATAGTCTGACTTGTCACCATGAAGAATGATAATGCTATTCTCATATACAAGTATTTTATACTCAATATTTGTAAAATAAAAGAAATAGGCTACTGAGTATATCTTGCCCTAGAGGAGTGTCAACTCAGAATAAAAGGCTTTTATAATAATCATAGTATTATATCACTTTGAATTTCATTTTAACAAGACCTAGTCACTAAGTCAAAGCTAGAATCCCACCAAGGAATTCTGAATATATGTAGACAAATTTTTAGAAATTCTCATGTCACTTCTCTAATCCAGATCACATGTCCTGGCTAACAAGTCTCCAATGATTTCACATTGTCACTTAGTAAGATAAATCTAAAATCACCCACATGGCCAGCGAGGCCACATGATCTTACCCTGTTTGTTTCCAAAGCTTAATCTCAAGCTGCACACTGCTTACCTACACAATTCATCCATACTGGCATTCTTTAATTCTTCAGTTACATCATCCTCCTTCTTACTCCAGGATCTTGCACAAGCTGTTACTTCTGTCTAGTGTTTTCCTTTCTCTTTCTTCTAGCTCACTCCTAGACATGCTTGTGTCTAAGATCAAGCTGAATGACCTCAGGAATGCTTTTCTGTATAAGTTCCCTATTTTAAAATCCGACATTTCCCTGCAGTTTTATATGATTGTACTTATCTATCATCCTTGTCATTTATTTCCCAATATCCACCTACTCAACAAAACTGTGAACACAAAAGAACAAGGACTGTCTATCTTGTTTGTTATTTCTTCTCTTACTACTTTCCATAGGTTAGATAGATGCTCAATGATCAGCAGAATCAATAAATAAATGCAAAATATGATTATTTCACACATAGCCAAGAATTTTCAAAATAAATGGAAGTATAGGAGAAAAACTAGATTTAACTTCATTTTAACTGATTTTAGTTTACAGAATAATTAGAAGCAAGAACTAATGAAAATGAAGGAAGAAATAATTAAAATACAAAACAATAGAAAATAAGAAATTCAAAGTTGTCTTTTTTTTTGAGTCGGAGTCTCACTCTGTCACTCAGGTTGGAGTGCAGTGGCCCACTCACAGCCACCACAGCCTTGACCTACTGGGTTCAAGTAATCCTTCAGCCTCAGCCTTCCAAGTAGAGGAACCACAGGCATGTGCTACCACGCCTGGCTAATTTTTTTAATTTATTGTATAGACAAGGTCTTACCAAGTTTCTCAGGCTGGTCTTGAATCCCTGATCTCAGGCAATCCTTTCACCTCCACCTCCCAAAGTGCTGAGATTACAGGCTTGAGTCACTGCACCCAGCTGTCTTTAAAATGTTTAATAAGATTGATAATGTTCTAGTAAGATCAAATAAGTAAATTGTCAACATCAAAAATGAATTCAGGACATCATCACAGATACTATAAATGTCAATGGGATAATAAGATGCTATGAAAAACATATGTCAATAAATGTATCAACTTCAATGAAATGGACAAATTTACAAAATGACTAAACAAATGTTTGTATGTTGATAAAATGAAATAATACATAGCAATATAAAGAAATGAACTATTGCTCCACCCAACATACACAAATTTCAAAAAGTAACAGAAATCAATCACAAAAGGGAACACTCTGTGTCTTTCTATTTATATGAAGGCAAAGAGAAGGCAAAAATAATCTATGGATATAAACAAAAGTAGTATGCTTGTCATTTAGGGAGATTTAGTAGTGGTATCTACTGGAAAGGGAAATGGGGGAACGTTCTAAAACAGCCATTCTCAGTGGGTGCTATGAAAAAATTAAGACTCTCTGAAAATGAGTTGAGTGACTGTTTGTATCTTCTAATAATGGTACATAGCTAGTATCATTCTAGATTCACCGAAGGTAAATTAATTCAATAGAATCAATGTGTGCCTTCTGGCATTAGGTTTTAATTCTCTCCTGGATCCCTAGTTGAGAGGTACTAGCTGGGTCTGCACTGTCCCATACTGTAGTCAGTTGCCACATGTGGCCATATGATTTTTAATTCAAATTACTTAAAATTAAATAAAATTTAAAATCGAATTCTTTAATCAGACTAGCCATATTTCTTTTTTAATTTAATCAATTTTATTTTTCAATTTTAGATGTTTCATTTTCTATTTTTTTATTGTTTAGTGAATTTTTTAATTAATAATTTTATTTTTAAAGCAGTCTTCATTTACAAAAAAATTGAGTAGAAAGTACGTGGAGTTTCCATTATGCCTCCTTGTCTCTTTCCCACCTCAGTTTCCCTGATATATTAACATCTTCCATTAATGTGGTACGTTTGCTATGGTTGATGAGCCAATATTGTTACATTATTATTTTAAAATGTTGTAATCTTAATTTTTTCCTTGTATTTTTCAGTTGACATGCAATATTTGTACATATTTTTGAAATACAGAGTAATACCTTGATACATGTATACAATGTATAATGATCAATCAGTGTAATTACCCTATCCATCACTTCAAACATTTATGTCTGCTTTTTTATTCTTTCTAATTCTTTGCTGAAATGCTTCACTTTACCCTTTATTTGTTTTTCAGTATATTAATTACAGTTGTTTCCAGGTCCATATTTGTTAATTTCATATTCTGGATCTTCTGGGAGTCTGTTTCTGTTGTCTTTTTTTTTGCTGGGTTTTGGTCTTCTTGTTTTTTTGTTTTTGGGGGGGAGTTTTTTTGCCATTCAATATCTTATATTTATTTCAACTTGACTTTTCAGTAAAGTCTGATTACCCTAATGTTCCCAATGGCTTATATTTTGAACAAAGGCCAGTCCACATTCTTTAAATTTGTAGATTCTCTCCAATGCATAGTCTAATGTCAGACAAAGTTTTTGCTGGTTAATGTCTTTAGACTTTTTAACATTTGTACATTCAAATGATCTGTAGTTTTAGAAAAGATAATAGTACTCTTTACAGCTGTAAATTTATCACCATGTCTCTATGGTTTATAACTTGATTTTCTAGTCATTACAGATATTGAAAATTTAGAGTATAAATTCTCTGATGTTGAGAAAACTTGAAATAATGGTGAAAAGGAATACCCCATTCTGTGCATCTATAGGGAATCCCTAAATATAGATGTTCATATGTCAACCAAGTATTGAATGAGAGCTAAAGGCTTTATCACATTCCTCTCATTTGTATCGTTTCATCTCAGTATGGATTCTCACATGTCCAGCGGCTTATACATGAGAGCAAAAGGCTTACCATATTTTTCACATTTGTAGAAACTCTCTCCAGTATGGATGATCATGTGTCCAGCAAATCCAATGTGAGAGTGAAGGGTTTTGCCATATTCTTCACATTTGTAGGGTTTCTCTCCAGTATGGATGGTCTTATGTCTAGCAAATCCTCCTCAACTGTGAAAGCGTTTGCCACATTCTTCATATGTATAGGGTTTCTCCCCAGTATGGATTCTCTGATGTTCAATAATCCTTGAGTACTGAGTAAAGGCTTTGCCACCATTCTTCACATTTATAGCATTTCTCTTCACTATGGATGGTCTTATATCCAGCATATCCTCTATAAGAGCAAAAGGTATTGCCACATTCTTCACATTTATAGGGTTTGCCTCCAGTATGGATGGTCTTACGTCCAGCAAGTCCTCCTTGAGAGTGAAAGGTTTTGCCACATTCTTCACATCTGTAGGGCTTCGCTCCAGTATGGATTACCGTAGTCGAGTAAGGTGTGAACGACAGTGAAAGACTTTGCCACATTCTTCACATTTATAGCGTTTCTCTCCTGTATGAATACTCAGATGTTGACTAAGACCTGAGTGTCAACAAAAGGCTTTGCCACATTCTTCACATTTGTAAGGTTTCTCTCCAGTATGGTATCAGTGATGTTGAATAAGATTTGAGTACTGATGAAACACTTTGTCACATACTTGACAGTTGTGGGGTTTACGTGCAGTATGGATTCTCTGATGATGAATAAGATTAGAATACCAAGTAAAGGTTTTATCACATTCTTCACATTTATACAGTTTCTCTCCACTATGAATTTTCTGATATTGTGAACGATATGAGTAATAGCTAATGACTTTGTCACATTTTTCACTTTTGAAGACTCCCTCTCCCCTATGGATTCTTTCATGTCTATTTAGATAAGATGATTTCCTAAACACTTTCCCATAAATATTGTGTATATTTCCTCCACTGTTATTTTGATGCTGACTACATTTTGAGGACTGGTTAAACGTTTTGCCATATTCTTGTTTCAAAGCCATTTCAGAAATATGGAAATGCTGGTGGATAACAAATTTGGAATGTTGATGAAAGACTTTCCCACTCTTGTTACATTTGTAATGGTTATAAATCTGCCCTTCACCCTCATACACACTTTCCCAAGATTTTTTTAAGCATAAGTTCTTAAGACCAAATTTTCCATATAATCCCACTGGCACCTTTGTAAGTGAATCTTCTATGCTCTTCTCGGGTAAAAGATCCTCAGTGAAATGAGAAGGCACAGCTGGAGGTTTGGCTGATGTGCTGTGTCTATTTCCCAGGGCTCTTTCCTTTACTACAGACAGGTGATCATAATTGGCTTAGAGACAGCAAGTCCTAGAAAAACCAGGTTTCTGTGATTCTCTAACATCATGTTACTGTATAATATCTGCTGAGTGGGGTCCAGGAAGACCCACTCCTCTTGAGAGAATTCTATGGCCACATCCTTGAATGTCAACAGCCCCTGAGAACCATTTTTTTCTTTTCCTCCTACTTCTCTGGGATTTGTTCTTAAGTGAGATTATCCAATCAAGTTACACCTGCTCAAATACTCATCATCTCCAGTATTCTGGGTGTCCAGGTCTCCTCCCTATGGACTCCCGAGATCTGCTGGTCACAGGGCAACAGTGACTGAAGCAAAAACATGCAGTTCTCTCCGAGACAATCGGTCTTCTTGTCTTTTTAATGTTAGATTAGTTTTGATTGAATGCTTGAGTTTTTGTATGAGAATTAAAGAAATTGCTTGTTATCTTCCTCTAGGAAAGATTTTGTTTGGTTTCCAGTAAGTAGGGAGTCTGGCTGATGTCAACCAAATGTAATCTCCACTTTAGACTTCCCTTCTCTCTGGAATCTTGGCTCGTCAAACTTGCCCTGCCTTGTTAGTGTTCTGATTCTCTCAGTAACATTTTTTCTTTCCATTTTGTACAGCTTTCCTATTTGTCTTAGTGGGAGATTGATTGTCAAATCAGCAAATGTGTCAGAAACAAACAAATTCGATGATAGATTATTAGCTTTCTGAAGAGATACTATGTGACTTGTATCTTACTTTGTCCCCAACAGTATCCAACATATTTGGCAAAATATAGGTGCTCAATAAATGTTGTCCTTGAATTAATGAATGGGTTTTCTGATGAAAATAGAGCAATATTTTGTAGAAAATTGTTCAAAGTCCATTAGGGAAATTATCAAGATTTTTTTTTTAACTGTGAATTCTGACTTGCTCTTCATAACAAGATGTTTCTCATCTCTCTCTGTTTTTTTAAGTAGACAATTTATACTAATTAATGCAGTTGAGTAAGAAAAAATATCCTCACCAATCATCAGAGAAATGCAAATCAAAACCACATTGAGATATCACCTAATCCCAGTAAGAATGGCCAGTATTAATAAAACAAACAACAACAGATGCTGGTGAGGATGCGGGGAAAAGGAAATGCTTCTACACTGCTAATGGGAATGCAAACTAGTTCAACCTCTATGGAAAACAGTGTGACAATTTCTAAAAGAACTAGAAATTGACCTTCCATATGACCCAGCAATCCCCCTACTGGGAATATACCTGGAGGAACTCAAATCATTCTATAAAAAAGATACCCGAACACACATGTTTATTGCAGCACTATTCACAATAGTAAAAACACGGAGCCACATTTCAAATGCTCAAAAATCACATGTGGCAAGGGCTGCTATATTGAACACAGATACATCCATGTGAATTTTACCTCAATTTAAAAACATAAGAAACAAGTGTGAATAGGTTTATATAATAAATGAATAAGGTTTTAAAGTCTGATGATAGTAAGGTGTTACATCTCATGAAACATGAAAACAAATTTTTCTTAATTTCTTTTAGTTGTCTGTTTTCATAATACAACAAATCTACTAAACTATAACATTTTGTATGATTAGCAATCCTGAATAAATGATCATTTCCCATGAAAATGACAATTTGGAAATGTATATCTGGGCTTGAGTTCATTTTAAAATATAATTAATACCCCCAGGACTGGTCAGATTTGTTTCACCCAATTTGTCTATAAAGGATTATGGAACCAGGGTATATTACAGCAATATGTGGACCAAATGCTTAATATTCTAGATATGGTTTAACACAGCACAGTTGGTGAGAAACATCACCTCCACTACAAACAATAAAACACTTTCTATATTAGCCAAGTTAAACATATCAGCATTTTTCATGAAGTCATGCAATTAAACAGACTTCATTTCGCATAACCACAAGACACTGTTCATTGGACTCTAAAATGATTTTGCTAAATTAATATTCCAATGAATTACAATTAAAAAGAATATACAGATTTTCAAGTGCTGTTGGTTTAGACCAAATCTTGGAAACAAATAAACAAAGCTATCAATCGTTATCAACAGTCAGTAAGTATTCAACTTCAAGTAAAATATGTAAAATGTGACTTACTTCCAAAAAAGAAAATGAAAAGGTGGCTCTGATTCCTGGAATGGCCTGGAATAGCTAATTTCCTAACAAGAGAGCATTTACTTTCATTAAATTCTCAGAGCTACAAAATATAATAGCTAATTATGGTCTACGGCAAGGGTCCCCAACCCCTAGGCCATGGACATGACATGTTAGAAAGCAGGTCACACAGCAGGAGGTGAGCAGTGGGCGAGTGGAGCTCTGCCTCCTGTTGTATCATCAGTGGCATTGGATGCTCATAGGGGCATGAACCCTATTGTGACCTGTGCACGCAAGAGATCTAGATCCCATGCTCCTTATGAGGATCTAATGCTTGAAGATCTGATGTGGAGCTGAGGCAATGATGCTATTGCTGGGGGGCGACTGCAAATACAGATTAACATTAGTGGTGAGGTTTGACTGCACATTGCACCATCTTCCCCATCCATGGAAAAATTGTCTTTCACAAAACCTGTCCCGGATGCTGAAAAGGCTGAGGACCAGTGGTCTAAAGTCTAGCACATGTATACACACACACTCATTCTAGTGTATGTGCAACATTAGTAAAACCAGCCTGTCCTAAAGTTCAAAAGGTCCCAGCAATGTCCAGTTGGTATTGTAAAGATTAGCTCTGAGTCCATAGCTCAGCCACAGTGTGCTTGAAGTGGCTCTACCTGTCTCTCAAGGGCATGATGTACACATCTCTTCCCATTTCCACTTCAGTGATATCATGTTGGTACCTTGAATTAGATCATAATGTGAACTGCCAGATGGCTCTTATTTAAACAATGAAATAATGTAAGTAATAGTGCCTTGGAAAATAATAATAATATGAAATAGGTCCTATATTAAAAAACATGTTTTGTGTTTTAACTTTGTGGTGCGCTGGCTGCTGCTCCTGACCATGTCATGTCATCATCTTCTTTTTTTTTATTCGGAGTCTCACTCTGTTGCCCAGGCTAGAGTGCAGTGGCATAATCATGGTTCATCACAGCTTCAATCTTCTGGGCTCAAGCAATCCTTCTGCCTCAGTCTCCCAAGTGGTTGATACTACAAGCATGTGCCACCATGCCCAGATAATTTTTTCTTTTTTTTTGTAGAGACAAAGTCTCCCTATGTTGCCCAGGCTGGTCTCAAACTCCTGGGCTCAACCAACACTCCCGCCTCAACCAAGCCTCCCAAAGTGCTGGAATTACAGGTGTGAGCCACCGTGACCAGCCCATGTCACAATCAATCTTATTTAATGGCATCTCCAACTTTCTGGGTACTCAGGGAGAAGACTTTGTAATTATGCTTCTCTTTATCCCATGGCCCTTTTCTTGTCTATCAAAAAATTCAATTGCTATTACTTTTAAAACATATCCAGAATTCAACTCTTCTCACACTTCTCACTGCTACCACTCTGGACCAAGACACCAATAGCTCTGTCCCTGTCCTCATCTGCTCTTAATTGCTGCCACCCTGTCTAGTATCAGGACAGCTGATACTAGATACCAGGGATACTCAGAGACCTACACCAGCTTCCCATCTATTTCACAGTAAAAGCTAAAATTTGTACAGTGACCTATTGATCTGACCCCTCTTCCCCTCTGAACACAATTTTAGCAATGTGTTCTCTCACTTGCTCGATTCTGGCCACATTGACCTCTTTCTTTCTTTCTTTCTTTCTTTCTTTCTTTCTTTCTTTCTTTCTTTCTTTATTTATTTATTTATTTTGAGTTGGAGTCTCACTCTGTCGCCCAGACTGGTGTGCAGT
>NW_007259537.1:0-11641 GCF_000164805.1 Carlito syrichta | reverse complement strand
TGTAGAGATGAGGTCTCGCCTGCCCAGGCAGGTCTCGAACCCGCGGGCTCAGGCAATCCATTCACCTCAACCTCCCAAAGGCACTGGATTATAGGCTGAGCCACCGAGCCCGGCTGACATTGGCCTCTTTAATCTTCCTTGAACATACCAGGAAAATTTCCACTTTGGTGCCTTTGCATGAATTGCCCTACTAGTTAGAACGCTGTGCTCTGATAGCTGCATGGCTGCCTCTTTCACTTCTTTCAAGTTTTGACTCAAATGTCACCGTCTCAATAAGCTCTATCTTGGTCACACTCTCAAATTGCAATGCCCTCTTTATCCACTATCCCTCCTTCATCTCAGCATTCCCATTCCCCTTTATCCTGTTCTATTTTCCCTTTCTTGCCACAGCACTGATCAGTCTTTAACATATTATATAATTCACTTATTTTACATAAATAAAGTTAAGTTTACATTTTATGATGGCAGAATCTTGAGTCTATTTTATTCACAGATATATCTCAAGTCTCTAACACATCATAGATGCTCAAAAGAAATGTTTGTTACTCATACATGAATGACTATCCTAAACTCTAGAGAATTGTCAAATGGCTTCATATTTTTTCCTGTGATCTTAAGATGTTTGGGAACATGATAACTGGATCTGAAAGTTATCCAAATGTGTTGTGAGTCTAAAAAAGTTCAAAACTGTTTAATCATATCTGCGATTCTATTCTATAAACTAAAATCTGTCAGAAATCTAATGCCAAGATTGTTATTGGAATTTCTTCCTCACTGCATCACTTCCAAGAACAGTTTGAATCATTTCCTGAGACCCTAAAGGCTATAAATACACAGTCTGCTTCTTAACTGGTGAAGAGACTGTAGGTTTGTGAAAAGGTTTTAAACAGATTTTAGCAGACACAACTGGCTTGATGACTGAAGTTAACCTCCGGTTTATAGGATCAAAGAAACAAATGATTTTAGCATCCAGTAAGATTTTATGCTTGAATACTACATTATTTTATATCTGCACATAAAATCACTTTCTATTTTCTCTACTAGACACTCATTGTCCATGTACAAATCACAAATTCCAAATAGAGAACAGTAGGCAAAGAACCAGCAGAACTCGTATATTCTGTGTTGCTCAATAATGTAGGTAGGGATGAGAGAACCTGTATTATTGCATTTGAGTGTTCCAATTCCAAAATTTTATGAAATATTTTTAAATTATATGAAAATGATCATATATATCTTGAAGCAAATTTCTAAAATAGCCTCCAGACATAATTTCTTCATAGCCATGTAGAGATGGAAGGTGTCAAATAGCCTACATTTGTTTTAAAGATGTGTTGCAATTCTCTATACACCTAGCATATGTT
Source organism: Carlito syrichta (assembly GCF_000164805.1). NCBI lineage: Eukaryota > Metazoa > Chordata > Mammalia > Primates > Tarsiidae > Carlito > Carlito syrichta. Next base: position 10,277 of record NW_007259537.1, on the reverse strand, counting down.
TTAAATGTTTAAATTTATTGATATAGCAGTAGTACTGCATGATAAGCAGTAGGTTTAGGATAAGTTAAAGAAATGGAAAATAATATTAACACTATCATGAGTGTCTGTATAGAAAGAAGCAAAAGGAGAACATGCACAGCAGATTCTAACTTCTTCGTATTTATTTATTTATTCTAGATATGTGAGGTACAATTCAGGGTTAGGTATATAAACATTAATAACACAGGTACTCCTGTTGATGAGATATGCCCCTCCTCCCTCCCCTAGCAGTTTCCCTCAACTGCCAATCCCACCTCCCTCCCCTGAGTGTTTTCCACTACTGTCAATCACTTTCTTATAGCATTATAATTGTTCAAGGTCCATTTATGAGTGAGAACATATGGAACTCAGCAATTCCCCTATTGGGAATATACCCGGAGAAACTCAATCATTCTATGACAAAGATACCTGCACACGCATGTTTGTTGCAGCTCTATTCACAATAGCAAAAACTTGGAACCAACCGGGTTGCCCATAGAAGCTGGACTGGATTAAAAAAATGTGGTACATATACACAATGGAATATTATGCAGCCATAAAGAAGGACAGATATATGGACTTTGCAGCAACTTGGATGGATTTGGAGTCGATCACACTCAGTGATTTATCACAGAAACAAAGATCTAACTTCTTCACAATTCCAGAGGATAAGGGAGTTGTTTGGTATTTGTTTTGCTCTCATTTAGAAAAGTGATGGCACACAAAGCATGTTTTTATTTGTCAGTTTTTGGCAGAAACATCTAAACAAATAGTTTAGCCATCAGTATTTAACAGTGACTTAAGGAATAGGGTCATTGTAGCAGTCAAAATCCACAAGCCCTACCTGGTCCATCCATTACATACATCAACCTTGCTCTCATGGGCAAGATAAACAGCCTCAAAGTGCAGGTGACCAGAAGATATAATGGGACTACTGACTTCAAGGTGACTCCTAGCCAAGGTGAATCAAGTAGGAAGCAAGTCAGTCAATATCACCAAGTCATAATATATATAAAGAGCATGGTGTTAAAGTTGATTAAATTCTCAAGTATTTATTAAATTGTCTTAATGCTTCATATCTCTTCCTAGGAAAAACCTACACTTCACTTGCCTTTAGAATCCTTGTTTCAGTGCAAACCAAATATTTAGGAGTGACATATGGAAAATTTCCAGCTTTGCTATACCTTTTGAACACATAAAAAATATTTAATGATCCCTATAATTTACCAGATAAATGCTGGGAGTACAACAATAAACAGGCCAAGTGATGCCAAGATATACTAAGGAGCAATAAACATGTGGCCCTCCATCTAGGACCAGATGGGTCAATGTTTACATTTATTATTTTCCAGAAATAAAATAACATGAATATATTTAAAGTCAGATATGTCTATAAAAGCAGGGTTCTGGAAGTTAAAAAAAGAGTTTGTCATAAATAAAAACAAAGGATAAAGAAAAAGCAGGCAAGGTACCATTCCAATTTCATATTACACCCAATGCTTCCAGATAAAATTTACTTTCAGAATGAATCTCAATGTAAATCTCATTTTCTATGTTTTGTACTCATCCCCAAACATGTCTAACAACTTAGGTTGGGAATTGTCCAAATATACTTGTACATTTGTACAATTATCTAAATACAAAGATGTCTACTAAAATGTTTACAATTTTTAAGATAACAGGAATAACTTAAATTCCTAAAAGTAGAGGAATGAGTAAGATAATTATCTGTATAGTGGGATGTTAGATAGTTATTTAAAAAATTATGTGCAAATCACATACAATACAGGCATAAAAAGTGTCTTGAACTTCCAAATGAAAAAAAAAAATCAGCAAATGTTATCTATAGTATAATTGCATTTTTATGTTTTAAAGAATATACATATGTTTATATACAGGCATAGCTCATGTTATTGTTTTATTGTACTTGGTGGATTTTGTATTTCTTACAAATGGAAGGTTTGTGGCAACCCTGTGTTGAACAAGTCTATAGGCACAGTTTTTCCAACAGCAGGTACTCAGTGTCACATTTTGGTAATTCTCACAATATTTCAAACTTTGCCATTATTATTATATCTGTTATGGTGATCTGTGATCAGTGATCTTTGATGTTACTATTGTTTTCAGAGGCCATGAACCACTTAAAACAGGAAACTTAACTGATAAATGTTATGTGTGCTCTGACTGTTCCACGGACTGAATGTTCCCACTTTTACTTCTCCTCAGGTCTCCCTATTCCCTGAAGCACAATGACATTGAAATTAGGCCAATTAATAGCCATACAATAGCCTCTATTTCACTCTTCAAGTGAAAGGAAGAGTCATATGTTTCCCATTTTAAATCTGAAGCTACAAATGATTAAACTTAGTGAGGAAGGCATGTTGAAAACTGAGATAGGCTGAAAGCTAGGCCTCTTGTGATAAGAGTGAACCAAGATGCAAACGCAAAGGAAGAGTTCTAAAAAAAAAGTTTAAAATGCTACTTCTGTGAACACACAAATGATAAGAAAGTGAAACAGCATTATTTCTTTTATGGAGAAAGTTTTAGTGGTCTGGATAGAAGTCCAAACCAGCCACAACATTCCCTTAAGCCAAAGCCTAATCCAGAGTGAGACGCTAAACTCTCTTCAGTTCTGTGAAGCCTGAGAGGTGAGAAAGCTGCAAAAGAAAAGTTGGAAGCTAGCACAGATTGGCTCATGAGGTTTAAGGAAAGAAGCCATCTCCAAAACATAAAAGTGCAAAATGAAGCACCAAGTACTCATGTAGAAGTTGCAGCAATTTATCCAGAAGATCTAGCTAGAAAATTGATGTAGGTGGCTACACCCAACCAAAAATTTTCAATGTAGACAAAACAGCCTCCTATTGGAAGATGACACCATCTAGAATTTTTATAACCAGATAGGAGAAATCAATACCTGACTCCAAAGCTTTAAAGGACAGGTTGAATCTCTTATTAGAAGCTAATACAGCTGGTGACTTTTAAATTGAAGCCAGTGCACATTTACCATCCAAAAATCCTAGAGCCCTTAAGAATGATGCTAAATCTACTCTGCCTGTGTTGTATAAATGAAACAACAAAGCTTGGATGATAACACATTTATTTACAGTATGGTTTACAGAGTATTTTAGCCCACTGTTCAGATGTATTGCTCAGAAAAGATTTCTTTCAAAATATTTCTGCTCATTGACAATTCATCTGGTCACCCAAGAGCTCTGATGGAAATGTACAAGGAAATTAATGTTGTTTTCATGCTCAGTAACACAACATTCATTCTGCAGCCTGTGGATAAAGGAGTTATATTGACTTTTACCTCTTATTATTAAAGAAATACATTTTGTAAGGCCATGGCTGCCATAGATAGTGATTCCTCTAATAGATCTTGGCAAAGTAAATGGAAAGTCTTCTGGGAAGAATCCACTTTTCTAGATAACAGTAAGAATATTTGTGATTCATGAGAGGAGAGATCAAAATATCAACATTCACAGGAGTCTGTAAGAAGTTGATTTCAAACCTTATGACTGACTCTGAGAGGTTCAAGATTTCAGTGGAATAAATAACTACAGATGTAGTTGAAATAGCAAGAGAACTAGAATTAGAAGTGGAGACTGAAGATGTGACTGAATCTCATGATAAAACTATGGCCCGTGAAGAGTTGCTTCTTATGGATAACCAAAGAAAGTGGTTTTTTGTGATGGATTATACTCCTGCTAAAGGTGCTATGAACATTGTTAAAATGATAGCAAAGGAGCCAGGCTCGGTAGCTCAGCCTGTAAGCCTGCGCCTTTGGGAGGCTGAGGTGAGTGGATTGCCTGAGCCCACAGGTTTGAGACTCGCCTGGGCAATTTGGCGAGACCTCATCTCTACAATAAATCAAAAATCAGCCAGGCATGGTAGCGCACACCTGTAGTTCCAGCTATTCGGAAGGCTGAGGCGGAAGGATCGCCAGAGCCCAGCAAGTCGAGGCTGCGGTGGCCGGGAGCGGCCACTGCACTCCAGTCTGGGCGACAGAGTGAGACTCCAACTCAAAAAAAAAAAAAAGATAGCAAAGGATTTAAAATATGGCATAAACTTAGCTGATAAAGAAGCAGCAGAGTTTGAGAGGATTAGCTACAATTTTAAAAGAAAATTCTACTGTGGGTTAAGTGCTATCAAACAGAATTGCAAACCACAGAGGAATCTCTTGTGAAAAAAGTGGATTGCCTGAGCCCACAGGTTTGAGACTCGCCTGGGCAATTTGGCGAGACCTCATCTCTACAATAAATCAAAAATCAGCCAGGCATGGTAGCGCACACCTGTAGTTCCAGCTATTCGGAAGGCTGAGGCGGAAGGATCGCCAGAGCCCAGCAAGTCGAGGCTGCGGTGGCCGGGAGCGGCCACTGCACTCCAGTCTGGGCGACAGAGTGAGACTCCAACTCAAAAAAAAAAAAAAGATAGCAAAGGATTTAAAATATGGCATAAACTTAGCTGATAAAGAAGCAGCAGAGTTTGAGAGGATTAGCTACAATTTTAAAAGAAAATTCTACTGTGGGTTAAGTGCTATCAAACAGAATTGCAAACCACAGAGGAATCTCTTGTGAAAAAAGTGGATTGCCTGAGCCCACAGGTTTGAGACTCGCCTGGGCAATTTGGCGAGACCTCATCTCTACAATAAATCAAAAATCAGCCAGGCATGGTAGCGCACACCTGTAGTTCCAGCTATTCGGAAGGCTGAGGCGGAAGGATCGCCAGAGCCCAGCAAGTCGAGGCTGCGGTGGCCGGGAGCGGCCACTGCACTCCAGTCTGGGCGACAGAGTGAGACTCCAACTCAAAAAAAAAAAAAAGATAGCAAAGGATTTAAAATATGGCATAAACTTAGCTGATAAAGAAGCAGCAGAGTTTGAGAGGATTAGCTACAATTTTAAAAGAAAATTCTACTGTGGGTTAAGTGCTATCAAACAGAATTGCAAACCACAGAGGAATCTCTTGTGAAAAAAGTGGATTGCCTGAGCCCACAGGTTTGAGACTCGCCTGGGCAATTTGGCGAGACCTCATCTCTACAATAAATCAAAAATCAGCCAGGCATGGTAGCGCACACCTGTAGTTCCAGCTATTCGGAAGGCTGAGGCGGAAGGATCGCCAGAGCCCAGCAAGTCGAGGCTGCGGTGGCCGGGAGCGGCCACTGCACTCCAGTCTGGGCGACAGAGTGAGACTCCAACTCAAAAAAAAAAAAAAGATAGCAAAGGATTTAAAATATGGCATAAACTTAGCTGATAAAGAAGCAGCAGAGTTTGAGAGGATTAGCTACAATTTTAAAAGAAAATTCTACTGTGGGTTAAGTGCTATCAAACAGAATTGCAAACCACAGAGGAATCTCTTGTGAAAAAAGTCTATCAATGTGGCAAACTTCATTGTGGTCTTATTTTTTTAAATTGCCACAGCCACCCCAACCTTTAGCAACCACCACCCTAATCAGTCAGCAGCCATCAACTTGGAAGCAAGATCCCCATCAGCAAAAAGATTATGACTTGCTGAAAACGCGGGTGCGTTTTGTTTTGTCTACAAAACAATGTACATAGCTTACCTTAAAAATACTTTATTGTTAAAAAATTGTTAATAATACAATGTTTCACCTCTTTTAACACTCTTTATAATGCTGGTGAGGGTTACTTTGAGTCTTCAGTTCTGTGGAAATTATTTAAATGGCTCTCATTAAGAAACTGATTGGAATTACTAGTTCAAAGACTCAAAATCTATATGCAACTTCACCAACCAGGAGCCAGTTTATGATTTCTTATAACTGGGTAAAATCCTTAATAAAGGTTGTTAGTGTATAGCGACATAAGAATGACAGAGTAGAACAGTTTACTAGATTATAGCTGGACTCTAAACCAATATGAAAAGCATATGTATGTGTCTACTCGCTTAGGTGACATATGGTTGAGAGTTTATTTTTGCTTCCAGCATCACTATAAAGAAAAAAAGTCAGCCTACATTACCTGGAGAGGAGGGAATTGGTCAAATATCAAAGCCAGATCTTAGTCCCAAAGCCGCCAGTCTAAAATTAATAAGAGAGGCCTGTGCTTCTCAAATAAGCTTCAGATAGATACTCTGTGAACTCAGTGTTCAATTCTACATGAAAAAAGATATCAAACTGTTTTCATAAATCCATAACATTCTTATTTATTTGACTGGTATTTATTTAACAAATATTTATTGGATAACTACTCTTTGCCAAGAATACTCTAGACAGACTCTCACTTCAGTGGGAGAGTTAAACAAGTAATATATAAATAAACATCTGTGAACTGGATCCTATCACCTGCCTCCACACTCAGGAACATTGCCTTTCTTGAGATTGAGGTACTCCACAATACACTACTTGGACATATTTTCTTCTCTGTCCATGCTCACTTTCTTGGTTTACTCATCCAGTCTCTTGACTCTGAAATGTATACATCAGGCCCAGAGTGCTTGCTGAACTCCAGACCCACATATCAAAATACCTGCTTAATGTCTGTACTTGGATGTCCAGTAGATATTTTTACCTGTCAAGTCCAAAGATTTGTCCTTGACAAATACAAAACTGAGTGTTAAGAGTCTTCCCTCTTAAACCTGAAACACCATCGATCCATCCATCCAAAAATCTGGGCATCCTTGATCTCTTTCTCTGTCTCTTTCCTTTCCCACATTTAATTTGTCAGGAAATCCTGTGTCTTCTATGAAAGAAGTTTTGGGGCACCCAGTAATGACTCCACGCCTGTCTGAACTGAGAGATTTATTAAAGGGGCAGTTACACGAAGGGACTGTAACCGAGGAAGGACGAGAGAGAGAGAGAAAGAGAGAGAGACCGAGAGAGAAAGAGAGCAAGAGAGTAAGAGAGTGGCGGGGACAGAGAGAAAAAGCAAGAGAGAGAGAGAGAGAGAGAAAGAGAAAAGGAGAGAGTGACGGGGACAGAGAGAGGGAATAAGAGAGAGAGAGCTACGCAGGGAGAAAGGTATATTTATGAACCTTGCAGGGGCAGGCCAGTGCCGTGCCTGAGTCTTATTGGAGGAGACTATGAGGTAGCATCTCTATAGGAAGAGGTTGTTTGAGCACAGGTTTAAGTTTCACGTGGGCAGGAAAGGCAGGAATTTACGGCCTTCGTTGTCTTTGGGAGGCAGAGCCATCTTGGGGATGCCCTTCTGACTGTTGTCTGCACCTTTCATTCCCACCTTTTCTGTTTATTTGGGAGAGGGGCGTCGTTATTCTTTCTGGCTGCTTCCTGCTGGATGTGGACGTTGTGGGGTGAGGTGGGGCAAGGGCACAGAACCAGCCAGAACAGGGCCCAGAGATAAGCGCTGAAGGTGAAGATTTCTGAAGGCGAGAGTTGTATGAAAGTTTTTGTAAATGCAGAATGACGACTTGTTTCGGTCAGTCCTCCAGTGGGCACGAAGGTGGCATTAACCAGCTGTCTTGGAGCAGACTGTGGAGGTAAATAGAGAACCTGGAAGAGAACATATCTAAAAGAAAAGTTAAGTGATGTTTAGGGGCAGCACCAGAAGAAGAAGTCAGGTAGGGCATAGGTAACATTGACAAGGGATGGTTGAGTTGGGGTTTGTGAACAGGGGAATTTCTGATAGTGAGGGGAAATGAACAGTAGGATTTTGTGTGTAGGGGGTGGTAAGATTTTTTATGAATGGTACTGTCATAAATGCTATTGTGAATAATGCTGCAATAAACATGTATATGTAGAACCAACTGTGTTGTCCACTGAAAGAAGACTGGATAAAAATGTGGTGTATATATATGATGGAATATTATACAGCCATAAAGGACAAAATTATGAACCTTACAGCAACTTGGGTAGACTCAGAGTCTGTGATATTGAGTGATTTATTAAAGAAACAAAGAACTGTATGAAATTACTGGATTGTAATTTAATAAAAGGAATGAAGTCAGGCCTATTTTTGACAAGTGTAGGCAGTGGCTGATTATTTTTGTATAGACTATGATTTGAATTAGGCACTTAAGTACAGCCTTAGTCATAAGATGTGGACAATTAAATGAGTACAGCCAAAAACGTAAGTATTACTGTTATTTAGCATTATAATATAAAGTAGGGAGTCAGCATACATTACAAGACTTTAGGAGACATTCCAGCAGTTTTTACAGGGACAAGTAGTTGATTATGATTTTAGGCAAGGCCTAAACCTTTAGGAACGGACTTATTTTTAACTAACCTGGCTTTTAGCATTTGAAAATGACAACAGCCTATTTATTTTGTTAGCTGTCAGAGAAAGATTACAAAATTATTTTTTTTCAAGGCTAGCATTAACTTATACTGAGTTAGTAAAAGGCTAAGAAACATTTAAGAGTATGTAAGAGACATTTTTTCATTTTTTTTACAGGTGGATTAGAATGAGTCCCTTCAGAATTTACGAAGGAGAATATAGGCTAAGGAAGGGAGGGGGAGTGGTCCCCAGAAAGAATTTAAGATAACCGGTAACACTTTTATATGGAGTAGACAATTTATCCACAACCTTAACAACAAAAGGCAGAAATTTTAACAGAGCCAGTGGGTTGGGAGAAAACACCACATAAATAAAAGGGGACATAAAAATGACATCAAGAAATATGCGCCAATCAAGTTTTTAAAAGACCACATGTCCCATCAAACAAAGCATAGTAACTCAACCAGCTTTTTAGCAGATTTAAAGTGACATACATACAGATAAGAGAATGAGGGGTATGGGAAATGTTTGTTTTGTCCCCCTTTTGTCATACTTTTTAAGAAGATATTTTAGACACCTCTTAGCAATTGATAGGTTGGTGTACCCTCAATGTAGACTAACTATGTGGAGCCCTTTTTTAGCCTCGAGTGTTTACAGAATTTCTTTTTCTTTTTTCCAGTAACTTTCACCCAACATGTTTGATAAACTCATACCATTCTTTGACATGCTTAAACCTTCTATTTTTGTTCTATGCTTTCTTTAACCAGCCATTCTATTATAGAACAAAATGTACCATACAAGATTCTTTCCTATATAATTATTATCTTTTTCTTTATTCTTTCTTACTAAAAACATACCTTATACCAACAACTTTGTTTATATTTTTGTTAACCTCAGAGCTCTAACGAAAGCAATAAGTTTATATGCAGCGGAAGGGCTTAGATAGGATCCAATGTGGAACTATTAGGGAAATTTAAAGGTATAGAAAAGGCACCCAAAAGGCACAGTGGTGTGAGTTTTAATTTTTGTCATAATGTCCCTTTCCAATAATGGAGCTGGACACATTGGCATAACAAGGAAAGAGTGTTGAAATATTTTCTCTCTCAGAACACATGGAAGTAATGGCATAGTGAGGGGCCTGGATAAAATGCCCTATAACCCCACAACCAAAAGGAGTGAAGGAGGGAGTGGACCAGGAATTTAAGTAGAGCTGAGCATGTAGCTCCCATATTAATAACAAATGATATAACCCCACCAGCTACTGATATTTCCACCCTAGGCTTGGTTGGTTTAATGGTTTGTTTTGAAGACGTTGGGGCTATTAAGTTAGGGCTGAGCCAACCTGACTGGAGCAAGCCCAAGAGATTTTTTTTTTTTTTTTTGAGATGCCTGGTGTCCCTTAATTATAGTAAGCCTCTGGGCCATGTGCTCTCTTCTGGCTAGGCGAATGAGGCAATCATGAGCCCAGTGTCCATGCTGTTTGCATTTGGGACAGGATTTTGTTGGTGGGCAGGGCTTAATAGTCTTTGGCCATATGTCCATTTTGACAGCATTGAAAACAAACCTGGGAAGGGGACTGTGTACCCCTTCTGCTATTGGCCATCTGGGGTGGATGATTATCAGTGGTGGCTTTTTCTTTTAAAGTGGTAGATAAAAGCTAAAGTGCTTTCTGCTTGTGTTGGTGGTCCTGAATTTCTTCCTCCTTTTGGTTGGTAAAGATTTTAAAGGCCGTGTCCAATAACTCTAATTGAGGGGTTTGTGGGCCCTTTTTTAATTTTTGGAGTTTGTGCCTAATACCTGGTGGTGACTGGGAGATAAAATACATAACCAAAAGAGTTTGTCCTTCCACAGAGTTTAAAGTAAAATTTGTAAACTGCTGCAATGTCTTGGAGAGGCGACTTAAAAATACTGCTGGATTTTTATCTGGTTTTTGAAAAACCTCTTTTATTTTGTCTTAGTTTGCCTGTTTATTAACACCTTTTTGTAGTTAGCTAACAGGATTTATTTATGTGATCCCTTTACTTTTGTCTGGGAAGAAGGTTGATATAGTTCCAGTTTAGATATAACTTG
>NW_007259536.1:0-8078 GCF_000164805.1 Carlito syrichta | reverse complement strand
GTGCACCTGTAGTTTCAGTGACTTGAAAGACTGAGGAGGAAGGATTGCCTGAGCCCAGCAAGTTGAGGCTGCAGGGGCTGTGATCATGCCAATGCACTCCAGCCTGGGCCATATATTGAGACTCCAACTCAAAAATATATTGTATGTATATTTGAGCCTCCTCTCATCTAACCAGCTCCCAGGCAACTTACACATTGTAGGCATTTGTTAGAGAAGAACCTCATTTGTCATTCTCATAATCTGTCTTAGTTAGCACATGCTGCCATAATAAAATGCCAAACAGTGGGTGAATTGAACATCAGAAAGTACATTTCTTAAAGTTTTATGAGCTAGAATGTATGAGATCAAGATCATTCAGTTTGTTGTGAGGACTCACTTCCTGGCTAACAGATGGCAGCCTGCTCACACGTGATGGAGATAGAGACAGAACACCAATATAAACATATTAGAACATGCCACTTATTATCTCACCTATCCTTAATAGCTTCCTAAACTCGTTTCTCCAAATATGATCATATTGGAGCCAGACGTCAACATACACTTTTTGAAGCAACACAATTCTACACATAGCAGGCTTCCATTGCAAATTTCTGTGAAGCACATTGGGTAGGGAGAAAAAAAGCCACACTCCTAATCCTGCAGGTTCCTGAGCACAGAACTCACAGGTAGATCACTGCCCCTCAAAACTTTTCTTGTCCTGAAGTTTCAGCATATCCTGGGAAACCAAGGAAATTTCCATCTCCTCCTCTTGGCTCTGTATCTCCCCTAGGATCAGCTTTATCATTGTATTGTCATGAGATTAAGAAATTAGAGTTCAACAAAACAAAAAAAGAAAGAAAGAAATGAGAGTTTCTGTTTCTGATGTGAGACCCAGCTGCCCCCACTAGATCAACCCAGGGGTAACATGACTACCAGGTCATGAAATAATGTGAGTTTTAACCACCATCTTCTCACCTATTGATCTTTCTGATTTCCAGCTTCCTGGGCAGAGGATTGTGATCACCGAGATTTTCTCATCAGTAACCTGCTGTTTTACTCTATCAGTCATTCCATGTTCTGCTGTATCTGTCCAGGTGCCACTTACACATTGTGATAATAGAATCCTGATTGCAGTAACAGGTCAAGTATGACCTCTTAGGGTACTTCTGATTTCTGCTAAAATATATAGAGAACTGAAAAATCTTCACCCCATCCAAAAACAAGAAAAAAAATAGATAAACTGAATGCAAAGGGTTTCCTTGGATCTATTGTGGGAACTGATGTTGCATGAATATCTATGGTCCCAAAAGCTAGAGACAGGCACACCCAAAAATCACACATGAAATCCACTTAACTGAAACAGAAAGTGCATGGAGCACAATCTGGAGGCAACACTTACATGTTAATTACTATGCATGTCCAAAGGACAGGTATTTAATATGTGAGGTGAGAGCTCTTGGGACTGTACTCAACACAGTTCTGTGAACTTTTCCTCCAGAAATCTCCAGATTTTCAAGGTGATTGTCAAATAATGTCACTCATGATCTGAAGAAAGGAGGATTAAGCAGAAATACACATTTGCCTAAAAGGAAGGATTAATCAGAAAAACAAATAAACTTTTTTCCAGACTCCTGTAAACAGAAGGATTAATTGGAAATAAACAGACGCTTTCTCTGGTGACCCCTATAGGGGGAACACATTCAAAGAACACTAACCTAGGTGGGAGAAGAATTATTTCTCATTCCGGATCCCCTCAGCCTCTTGTATCACCTGAGAAAAGAAAGAGTCAATAATGGTGAGAGATGAAAGGAAATAGATTGAGACTATTTCTCAGGAAGAAAGTAAAGTGCAGGTGACCATGGACTCTAACTCTAGAGATTATCTGTGGAGGTCATGCCCAGATATGCAGGACCAATTATCATTGACATCTAATCATAATATATAGCACTTCCCTCCCCCAAAGTTATACCATCACATCTACTTAATAGGAGTGAATTTAAACTAGTGTGTAATGATACTCAGAGTCTATTGCAAGACAAGAACTCAGGGAAGACACGAAACAACAGAGGAGACAAAATTAAGATGGCTAGAGGTGTTGAAACTTCTGACACCTACAGCCTCCAGACACAGCACTCCTGTCTTACCACCTTCAGACACTTTTTCTTTCATTAGGGCATTGCCTAAGTTTCTCTCTTGTTCATGTAGTTTTGGTATTTCTATGTGGATCCCATAGGATTCAAACAGAGGCACAGACCACAAAGAGATCAGGGATTTCCTACAGTGATCTGGCTTGTGTGATTGAAGATGTGACAAAGAAGAGCCTCTGTCCTTGTGTCACAAATCCAGGTCCACTCGGCAGAAGGCCATAAAGGGAACATGACCAGCAGTCTGGGGACACAGATGGACAAGGCCCCTGCCTTCCTGTTCAGAAGGGACCTGTGGAAGCCTAGAGTCCCTCCAGGAACTGAATCACTCTCACCTGCCTGCAGCTGCCCCCCAATGTTTTGATGAGCAGAGCAGCATCACCAGGCAGCCTTTAAGTGGCTGCCTCCTCCTCCCAGTCCTTGAGGGTTTCACCTTCCTGCAGGCAATTGAGCTCCAGGGAACCCAGAGTTTTCAAGGGGTCACCTTAGCCAGGGTATGTCCTCAGACTCAGCTACAGGTTCCGACCCTGGTTTCTGCAATGTCCCAGGTAGCAGTTATAAGGAACAGCCCAGAGTCCCCGTACTTTCTACACCTCCTCCATTGTCAGAACCAAGCCCCAGGACCCATCCTAGGTTGAGGGTATGACACAGGCCCCACCACCAAGGAAACTCTGGGAAGCTGCATTGCAGACCCTGCTGTGGGATGCAGGGTCCAGGACTTTGTTTCTATCATCTGCATCCTTCCAGTCCATGTGCAGCTCCTACTCAACTGAGGCAGGGTCACATGGGCCCACCCCAACTGCAGCTTCACGCTGAGGTATGAAGCTATTTCAGTCAGATCAGAAAGCAGGTGTGTCTCCTCAATGGGGGCTTTTTATGTGAGCTCTCATGTTTCTGAGGCTTGAGAACTAAAAGGATGAGTTAGTCTCTCTCTGTGAAGCCAAAGGGGACCTCCATGCAGGGCAGAGGCTGGGCTGCAGGGAGACCTCAGGGCCACCTAGATGGGCTCCCGCTCAGGAACAGGGGCACAGGAGGCTGGGGAGGTGTTTCCTCTAAGTTCCTGGGTCTCCTTCTTTCAAAAATGGTCTATAATAAGCAGCTGACAAGAACTACTGAAGTTTGCACAAATGCCCGATTCATGTGGGAGCATTTATCACGTTCCATGTTGTAATGAAAACCACACCAAGAAGAGGAATTTATAACCCACAAGATATCTTAATAATAATCAACTGTAGGGTTAGGAAGATTGTTATACATACATGAACACATGCACAGGAACATAAACAAATGAAAATTGGGAGAAACACACTGATCACATTGTCAGGTATATGTCATTCAGATAACAAAGTCTAGAAATGGTCAGGTTGCCTCTGGTGCATTCTAATGAGAGCTTAAATTGAGCAATTTGTCCTGGGAAGGATTGTTCTGCAGTGGGAGGTGCTCATTCCACACAGGGTTCAGCATGTACAGGGGACACTAGCATCAAACAGGATTAGGACTTAAAACTCAGCATTCCATTTTTTCATGGCCATGCATCATTTATCTTTTTTTTTTCTTCTGTATCATGTCTAGGACTCTAAAATATCCTGGTTCATGATTGTGCAAATAACATGAGTTCTACTGAGTTAAAAGTGGATATGCTTATGCTCTGAGAGCTTCATCCCACAACAACACATCCCTGCTTTAGAGAAGTCCCTGAGAGCACGGCTCTTCACCATGGGCTGGATCTGGATGATTTTCTTCTTGGTGGCAGCAGCTACAGGTAAGTTGCCAAGGGTATAACAGGGGCCAGTCAAGGGAGATTTTCTCCACTCCTGTTTACTTTCTACAGGTGTCTACGTGCAGGTTGAGCTGGTGCAGTCCGGGGTGGAGGTGAGTAAGCCTGGAGCCTTAGTGAAGATCTCCTGTCGGACTTCTAGATATACCTCCACTAACTGTGCTATGAACTGGGTGTGACTGGCTCCTGGACAAGGCTTTCAGTGGATAGGATTAGTACACATGAATACTGGTGGCACAAGATGCACACTGAAGTTCCAGGGCAGTGTCTCCATGACCACAGGCACATCCACAAGCACAACATACATGGAGTTGAGCAGTCTGAGCCCTGAGAACCCAGTTGTGTATTACCATGTAAGACACAGAGTGTGAAATCTCACATTCTGAGAGAGTTATAAACCCTGGGGGAGAAGGAATCTATGCTGGGCTGAGGCAGGGACAAGGACAATCTGGATAACCTGTTTTATGACAGAAAACTTTTACTGCAGAAGTAAGAAAAGAAGGAAATTGCTTTATTGGTTATAAAGTATCTTCAGTGATGTTTTGCCAAATCAGACCCTTGGTTTTCTTCTACTTCCTTAATTTATTCGATTCAAAACTGAGTTCCAGTGATGGAATTTTAGATCTCTACTTGATTGTATTAAGGAATACTTGCTGAGTTGGCAAAATATTATTCCTGTGAGTATCAGTGCAGGTGTTTCCAGAGGAGATTATCCAGTTAGTCAGTGAACTGAGTGGGGAAGGAAATATCCTCAGTGGGGGAAGGGAATACAATTCATTCAGTTGAGGGCCGGATAGAAGACAAAGGTAGAGGAAAGTAAAAATCTCTCTCTCTCTCTCTCTCTCTCTCTCTCTCTCTCTCTCTCTCTCTCATGAAGCTGGAACACTCATCTCCTGTTCTTAGATATCAGAACTCGAGTTTCTGTGGCCATTGGACTCCAGAATTTCATCAGAGTTATCCCAGGTTTTCAGGCATTTAGCCTCACACTGGGAGTCATACCATGATCTCCCCTGGGTCTACATCCTTATGACAGGGTCAAAACCATGATACTGAATTCTCTGGTTGTCCATCTTGCAGACGGTCTATCCTGGGACTTTTCAAACTCCATCATCACATTTACTAATTTTCCTAATAAATTTCCTCTCCTATCTATCTATCTATCTATCTATCTATCTATCTATCTATCCATCTATCTATCCACCTATTTATCATCTATCATCTATCTAATGTATCTATCTTGTATATCTCTATATATTATCAACTTATCCTCATGTTTCTGTTTATTATCTATCTATCCTATCATTTCATTTATCTGTCTAATCTATCTGTCTATCATCTATCTATCTTCTTTCTACCATCTATCTATCTATATTTCTCCTATTGATACTGTGCTTATGAAGAACCCTGTCTAATATAGTCTCCTTCTTGAATTGTGTTTTGAAAAACCTAACACAATTCCATATTATTTAAGTATTTCCTTACACTCTCTTACAAAGACAATTCATATTACTCCATGGTGATTAGTTTCTATTGTGACAAAAATAATAAGCTAACATGTTTACCTACAAAACTGGAGTGTAGGGCCTTGACAGCTAAAAACTATAGAATAGTTATGTAGAAATTAAAAAGATAAAACAAAATGAATGTCAAGAACAGTATGTTCACTGATCAGAAATCTCAATATCATTATGATGCCTCTTATCCACTAGTTACCTATTGATTCAACACAAGTCTAAACAAATTGCAACAGGATTCTTTGAAGAAATAGGCATGAAACTTCTTTCTAAAACATTTATGGAATTTCGGATGACATAGAAAAAGCAAAATGATTTAGGAAGATACTTACATTTGGAAATATTACCTTATCTAAACTCTATACTTATTAAAAACTAATGCTGCATAATACCATGTAAACTCATAAAATTCAGTTATATTTTTCGTACAATACAGTATAAATAACCTGAAAACAAAATATTTTAATTTAAATATCATCACAAATAGTAATTTTAACAATAACAATATAATAGTCTTAGGGATTACTTTTCCAAATAAGGAAAAGCTTCTGTACTGAAAACTATAAAACTTTGCTAAAGAAAATTAAAACTTAAATTAATGTCTTGTACCTTCAGGTGTTCATGGATCAGCAGATTTAACATTATTAAGATGGCATTATTCCTCAGATTGATCTACTGATTCAATTCGATCTCTTTTACAACCCCAGCTTCTTTTTATGCAAAAATTGACATACTAACTCTAAAATGCATAGAGATATAATAATATCTGACTAGCCATGAGGATCTTGAAATAACATTTGAGGTCTGTGGTGAGTTGCAGGGATTTAAGGAGATGGAACTGAGGAGGAAACTTATTTGCTCAGAAAAAGTTGCTTGGCATCTTGGTGGGGACTCTGAGTCACAGTTGTCTGAAGAGCAGCAGTCAGGGTCTTTGGAGTTCCAGGGTTCTTCATATCTATGGCAAGCAGAGCCTGGGTCTTTCCTCACAGGACACTCAGAGGAGACAGGATTAAATGCCTAAACACCTTCTTATTAGGATTATGTGTAAAACAATTGGTTGTGTATGAGCTTGGCCCTCATAGGAAAGGGCCTTTCAAAGAGAGATTAATATGAATTGGGTAATATAGGTGTCCGGACACTGAGCACGAGATCATTTACCTGTGCCAAATCACAGGTGTGATTGGCAGGGCAGGACTTTTGTTTCTTGTGCACCCAGAGGAGTGATCACAGATGTCTTCTGACATTCCCTTGGATGGTAATGGTACTAATATTAATGAGGAGAATATCCACCAGTGCTGACATTCTATTATAGAATTTATGTATGAAGCTCTCACCACAATTCTCAATCTACAACCTTTCAGACAGACACATAAAAGGGATCAGGCCACATCCTCAGGGTCACACATGGGGGAGGATGAAGACACACCTCACTACTTTCTTAGATGTCTTAGACACAATCCCAAGTCTTACAGTGTCTTTAAAAGGAAACTCTCTGGTGTTTACTTCAATACCTGCATCCTGGAATGAGGAGTTTCCCTGTAATTATATCTAATGATATTCTGAGAAATGATAAGCAATGAATTGTATTGAGGTTTCACTGAATTCAGTGTAATTATTACATTTACCTGAAGTCCCAACATAATTGAATGGGTGTGTTACAATTTAGATGGCCCTGGGTGTGTGGTTACTTATATAAATATCTTCAAGATGAACAAAGTATGGATCCTATTGGCAAAGCCATCCTGGATCCTTGACCAAACATACTTCCCTGGCCAGTTTCTTCAGGATATTTCCTGGCCAGCAAGAAGACCCTGGACCTGATGAAGGATTTCCCTTAAAAGAGGACTACATTCATGAGGGCACAACTAGCAGCCACTTTCCGGGATGAATGCTAAAGACAGGGGCCCCCCCTCATCTATTTCCATTTTACATTAAAAAAAACACATTCCACCTGCTGGTTCTCACTTGAGAACCCAGAAGAAGCCATCACTCTTTTACTCAAATTCAAGGTCCTGCTGACCCTGGGAATACTTTCTGAGAGTCACGGATGCCACAAGCAAGAACATAACACACCTGTGTTCTTGCTCTTTCTGGTGGCAACTCCCAGATGAGCGATTCTCAGGAATTCAGAGTTGATGTTGCATCTGAGCACAGAACTCACTGTGTACTCTCTATCCACAGGTGTCCTGTCCCAGATGCTGCTTCAGGATTTGGCCCAAGGACTGTTGATTGTTTTAGAGACCTTCTCCCTCACCTGACCCTATTTCTGGTTATACCCATCAGCACTGGATCCACTAGCCACAAGGAAAATGGATGGGAATGGATTAGGCAAATCTATCAGAGTGAGCATCAACTACACCCCATCCTTCAAGAGTTGAGTCACCATGTCAGCAGATATGCCCAAGAAGCAGTTTTCCCAGCAGCTGAACTCTGTGTCCTCAGAGAAGATGTCCATATATTATTGTGCGAGAGACACAGTCAAGGGACCTCAGTGTGAACTCAGACACAAATTCTCCCTGATTAGTGACTCAAGGGAGATGGGCATAGATGTTACTGCTGACCAACAGGAGGCACTTACCATGTACAGAGCCTAGCTCAGGAGCGGGTGAAGGGAGGGATCAGGAAGAGGCTTCCTTCTCTGATCCAGTTTTCTCTAGTCACCAA
>NW_007259535.1:3416-6767 GCF_000164805.1 Carlito syrichta | reverse complement strand
TTCTTTTTTCTTTTCTTTTCTTTCCTCACTAGGTTGCCCATGCTGCTCTCAAACTGCCAACCTCGGGCCATCCTCAAAGACTGGGCTTCCCAAACTGCTGCAATCACAGGTTTTCCATTTTATTGACATCCTGGTCTTCCTTCCTGGTCTTGAACTGAGGGCCAGAGGCGATCTTCCCGCCGAGGCCTGCCCTCACCCAAGGTTTTCTGGGTTTTGTTTGGAGTCGAGGTGGGGACTTGCTATGGTTTCCAGCCTGTTCACATGCTCCCAATTCCGTCCATCTTTCCATCTCGGCCTCCCCGAGTGCCTGGGAGACAGGCATGATTTGCCTTGCCGTCCCCACCCCACCAAAGGTTTGATAGTCATGCCCTTCCTTTCTTGAGGCTCCTCTGGGGAGGTGCAACTGGGTCCACCCTGGGGAACAAGGTGGGAGGAGCGGTGGTTGCCCTGGCAGAGACCCTCCCTTGTGCCAAGTGCTCCCCCCATGGAGGACTCAGCAGGTGAATCCCGATGCCCGCTGTGGGGTCCTGGGTCATTGGAAGGGAGTCGGCCTCAGGGTAAGACCCTGACAGTGGAGTGGAGGTGAGGAGCAGGGGCTCATGCCTGTCATCCTGGCGCTCTGGTAGGCCAAGGTCAGAGGAAGGCCTGAGCCCCCAGATTCAAGACAAGCCTGGGCAGCTTGGAGAGACCTCATCTCTACAAGAAGCCAAAAAATGAGCTTAGCTTGGTGGAACAGGCCTTTCCTTTTGGCCACTCATGAACCCATGACAGAAGGTTCACTGGAGCCCAGCCAGTAGAGGCTGTCATTGCTGAGAGTAAGCCCAGGCACCCCGACCTGGGCGACAGTGCAGGAATCCGACTCAGAATAATAATACCAACACCACCACCACAACAACCACAGGCTGGGCTCAGGGGCTCAGCATGGCATCACTGCCTTTCAGAGGCCCAGCTGAGTGATGGCCTGAGACTGTGGGTTCGACACCAGCTCAGGACTTGGGCGAGACCTCGTATCATCCATAATAAGTAAATCCAAAGATTAACCAGGTGTGTTGGCACAGGCCTGTGGTTTCAGCCAATATGTGAACTAAGGCAAGAGAATCGCCTGAACCCAGCAGGTGAAGTCCATGGTGGCCGTGAGCATGCCCCTGTGCCCCAGTCTTACAGAGCAAGGATTCCAACTCCAAATAATGATAATCACCACTACTACCACCACCAACAACCCTGCTACCTGGTGTGAGGTGTCACCCTCAGGATTGGGAGAGGAGAATGCACTTTCTGGCCTGTTGTTCACAGGAGGTTTCAAAGGTGGCCACCGGGTAAGTCCATCCCGTGCCTTCGGCCATGTGCCCCAGAAGGCCTTCCTCCACCCTCCACATTTGTTCCCCGCAGGAAAGACGTGTGTGAGCACATGGAACAGTTGGGCCTAGCTAGGGCGGCCAGCAGGCAAAAAGTGTTAAGACGGCTCAGCAAGACTGCGGCCAACCCAGGTCCCAGTCCCTTGTCTTCCACCTTCAGGTGTTGGGACAGCACCCTCCTCTCCCAATCACTCCATTGATCCCACCCACACAGACCTTTTCCTGGGTAACTGGGGCCACCCATATTGATGCACGTTGAAGTCTGCTTTGTTTGTACCCAAAGTCTCTGTCGGCTGGGCTGGGGTAGAGCTGCACAATCGTGGCTCCCAGGGCCTTGACCTGTGGGTCTCAGGATGGTCCTCCCACCTCAGCACTGAGCAACCAGGCACCTGGGGGCCACCATGCCTGACACAATTTTGGGAACCTCTCACTGAGAGGAATTCTGGCCAAGTCACTCGGGCTGGTCTCCAACCCCTGGGCTCAGTAAGCCTCTAGGGGTGGCCTCCCAAGGCATGGAGCTGATGGCCATGAGCCACAGTGCCTGGCCTGGTCTCGCACCTTCTGTCAGAGGGGATGACACAACAGAACACCCCGGGATGGAGGCCACTGCTTCCCGTGTAGCTGGGACCACAAGCGTCACCATGCGTGTCTCCAGTATTTGCATTCTGGGGAGTGATGAGGTCTCACTACGTGGCTCAGGCTGGTGTCAATCTCCCGGGCTCCAGGGTTCCCCTGCTTCGACCTCTCAAAGCCACAGCTGATCGTCTGTTGATCCACCATCTTTTGGGAACTCTAGGCCCAAGGCTGGGGCCTCCTACACAAAAGACCTCTGTTTGTTCATGATGACCCCAAAACCATACACAAATGAATGCTCTTCTTTTTTCCCCCTTTTTCCTTTATTACTTTGAGTCAGTGTCTCACTCCTTTGCCCAGGCTGGAGGGCAGTGGCTTGCTCCCGGCCACCACAACCTTGGCCCACCAGGCTTTAGTGAGCCTTTCCCTGGCCTTCCATGGAACCAGAATGACAGGCGTGTGCCACCATGCCTGGGTCATTTTGGATGGAAGGTAGAAACGAGGTTTCGCCCTGTTTCCCAGGTCAGAGGGTTGGCCTGCCTGGGGCATATTTCTCATCTCGGAGAGTAGAGTAAGCATAAACCCGGCCAGGGATCCATGGGAACTCCCACACCACTGCAGGGGCAGCCATTGGGAGGGTTGGGACTGGAAGGTGCCGAGCTTGGGGGCCCTCACATGGGGGGGCAGGCAAAATGTTTGCAGGGGATTTCTTTCTTTCTTTCTTTCTTTCTTTCTTTCTTTCTTTCTTTCTTTCTTTCTTTCTTTCTTTTGTTCTTTCTTTATATCCTTTCCTCTCTTTCCCTCTTTTTTCTCACTACGTAGCCCTGGCAGCTCTCAAACTCTCCAATTCGAGCCAACCTCTTGGTCTGGGCTTCCCAAAGTGCTTGAGCACAGGCTTTCCATTTGATCGACATCCTGTTCTTCCTGCCTGGTCTTGAAATCTGGACTGGAGGCGATACTCCTGTTGAGACCTGCCCTCATCTAAGGTTTTCTGGGTTTAGCTTGGGGTCGAGGTGGGGACTTGCTATGGTGTCCAGCCTGGTCTCAGTTCCCACGTACCAGCCATCTTCCCATCTCCGCCTCCTTGGGTGCCGAGGAGACAGGCGTGAGTCTCCCAGCTGGCCCCCTTCTGATGGTTTGAGAGTCACACCCTATGTTTCCCTGAGGCAGCCCATGGGAGAAGCGAATGTGTCCACCCTGGGAATCTTGGCAGGAGGAGTGGTAGGTACCCCGGTGCTTTTGTCCATGCATCCCAGAAGGCCTGCCTCCACCCTCCACAGTCGTGCCCCACAGCAAAGATGCATGTGAGCTTGTGGAACACATGGTCTTGAGCTAGGGTGCCCATCGAGCACTGAATGATCAAGGCAGTCAAGCAACCATGAGGCCATCCCAGGTTCCAGTTGCCCAGTTCTGCCTCCTTCAG
>NW_007259535.1:1696-2460 GCF_000164805.1 Carlito syrichta | reverse complement strand
GAATCCCAGCGCTCTGGGAGACCAAATTGGGACAATGGCTGTAGCCCAGGAGCTCAAGGCCAGTCCAGGCCATGCAGGGAGACCCCGTCTCCACACCCATCTAAACAGGGTGTCTGGGGTTGTGGTGCCCATCATCCCAGACACTCCTGAGACTGAGGCAGGAGGATCTCGAGAGCCCACAATTTCGAGACTGGTGGTGAATGATGGTCCTTTCCCCAGGACCCAGCCTGGACCACAGAACCAGACCCTGTCTCCAAAAACATGAGAATTGTACTCAGATTCTCAACTGTACATGGTGTGTTCAAAGGGCGACTGACTTTAGAGTGAGAAAAATGGGGCTGGGGGGAAGAAATGTCCCCAGGTGATGTATGTGTGCCCAACCTTTCTTGGTATAAGGTTCTCATTGCAAACAGAGAGCCAGCTTGCCTGGGCCACATTTTTCAGCTTGGAGAGGAGAGTCAGCGGAATTCTAGCCAGGGAGCCTCAGGAACTCCCACACCAAAGCCTGGGCAGCCACTTGCGGGGGATTGGGGAGGGAAGGTGCTGTTCTTGGGGATCCCTCGTATGTGGGAGGGTGGGGGTGAAGGACGAGGGGAGAAGTTTTGCATGCAAATTGATTTCTATGTTGACTTAGATTTTCTTTCTTTCTTTTCTTTCTTTCTTTCTTTCTTTCTTTCTTTCTTTCTTTCTTTCTTTCTTTCTTTCTTTCTTTCTTTCTTTTCCTTGCTCTCTCTCGTTTGGGTACTCACTAGGTAGCCCTGGCT
>NW_007259535.1:0-735 GCF_000164805.1 Carlito syrichta | reverse complement strand
CAGGCCTGTGGTTCCAGCCACTCAGGGCGCCGAGGTGGGAGGATCGCCTGAGCCCGACAGGTGGAGTCCATGGTGGTCGTGAGTATGCCCCTGCACTCTGGCTTGAGCAGCAGACCAGGATTCCAACTCCAAATAA
The DNA here is from genome assembly GCF_000164805.1 of Carlito syrichta. NCBI lineage: Eukaryota > Metazoa > Chordata > Mammalia > Primates > Tarsiidae > Carlito > Carlito syrichta. Next base: position 599 of record NW_007259535.1, on the reverse strand, counting down.
TAATAATCACCACCACCACTACCACCACAATCCCTGCAACATAGTGGAATGAGTCACCCTCAGAGATGGGAGAGAAAAAGACATTTTCTGGCATGTCGTTCGCACTAGCTTTCAAAGGTGGCTACTGGGCATGTCCCTCCTGCTCTTTCAGCCACATGCACCAGAAGACCTGCCTCTGCCCTCCACACTCATGTCCCACGTCAAAGACGTGTATGAGCTCATGGAGCAGATGGCTCTAATCTAGGGTGGCCATCAGGCACAGAGAGATCAAGGGGGTCCAGCAATGCCACAGCCAACCCACATTCTGGTTACCTGGTCTGCCATCTTCATACAGGGGTGGGTCTCTTCCTCTCCCAATGAATCTATCATCCCCTGCCCACGCAGATCTTTCCCTGAGGAGCCATGGACGCCCGTCGTAATGCATGAGGGAAGCGTATTTTTTGTCACCAGAATCTCCATTGGCTGGGATGGGTCATAGCGACACAATCGTGTCTCCTGGGCTGTCGACTTGCCAGGCTTAGGCAGTCCTCATTCCTTGGCTTCCAAGCATCCGGGACTCAAGGAGCCAACACGCCTGACTCGATTTTGGGAACCTCTCA
>NW_007259534.1:0-5351 GCF_000164805.1 Carlito syrichta | reverse complement strand
CCAAGGCAATCTATAGATTTAATGTAATACCCATTAAATTACCAGCAGCATTCTTCTCAGGCCTGGAAATGAAAATACAGGAATTCATATGGAAACATAAATGACCACGAATAGCCAAAACAATTCTCAGCACAAAAAACAAAGCTGAAGGCATCACAATCCTAGACTTTAAACTTTATTATAAAGCTACAATAATCAAAACAACATGGTATTGGTACAAGAACAGGCATATAGACCAATGGAACAGAGTAGAGATTCCAGGAGCAAAACCTCAATTTTGCAACCAATTTATCTTCAACAAAACCTCCACCACCAACCACTGGGGAGAGAAGAACCTATTCAATAAGTGGTGCTGGGAAAACTGACCGATCACATGCAGAAGATTAAAACAAGATTCCTACCTATTACCATACACAAAAGTCAACTCTACATGTATCAAAGACCTAAACATAAAACCTCAAACTATAAGAACATTAGAAAATGCAGGAGACACCCTTATGGAAATTGAAACTGGCAACCAATTCCTTATCAAAACCCCACTGCCCATGCCATAAGAGATAAGATACACAAGTGAGACCTCATCAAATGATAAGCTTCTGCAAAGCCAACGAAACCATCAAGAAAAAAGGGAGACACCCATGGACTGGGAAAAAGTATTTGCCAACTGTACATCTGACAAAGGCCTAATATCTAGGATCTACAAGGAACTCAAATGTGCCGAAAACAAAAAAAAATGGGCAAAAGATATGAATAGGCACTTCTCAAAAGAAGACATATGAGACCAACAGATACATGAAAAAATGCTCAGCCTCACTATGCAGGTGTCTCCTGTATTTTCTAAGGTTCTTATAGTTTGAGGTTTTACGTTGATTCATTTAGAGTTGACTTTTGTGTATGGTGATAGGTCTCTTGTTTTAATCTTCTGTATGTGGCCAGTCAGTTTTCCCAGCACCATTTATTGATTTTAAATGCAAATTAAAATCATACTGAGATACCACTTAACTCCTGTCAGGATGACCATCATCAACAACTCAAAAAACAACAGACGCTGGAGAGGATGAGGGGGAAAGGAACACTTCTAAACCATTGGTGGGAGTGTAAACTAGTACAATCTCTGTGAAAAACAGTTTGGCAATTCCTAAAAGGTCTAAAAACTGACCTTCCATATGAACCCACAATCCCTCTACTGGGAATATACCCAGAGGAACACAAATCACTCTATGAAAAAGATACCTGCACACGCATGTTGATTGCAACATTATTCACAACGCAAAAAAAGAGGATAATTTTTAAAATGTGGTATATATATACAATGGAGTATTATGTAGCCATAATGAAGGACAAAATTATGCACTTCATTGCATCTTGGATGGACTTAGACTCTTTTAGACTGAATGATTTATCGCAGAAACAAAGAACTGGAAAGTCCTGGGAAAGAAGTCAGAACCTGGGCTCCTTCTCAGATTTTATGCTGGAATGAAGCCACACCTGGTCGGGTGTCACCTGTGAGGATGTCACCTGTGAGGGGTAGTGTCAGGGGACAGAAGATCAGGGATGGCCTGGACCTGGAGGGGGTCCTCCAGGTTCCTGTGGGCAACTCTGCTGAGGCTGCTTCATCTTCCAGATGACCCCTGCCCTTTCTCCCCTTCCCACCCACCCAGTCGTTGGGAGGACTGTGAAGGGATGGGGATTGACTCACTCTTAATGATAAAGTATTGTCCACCCTACATCTTGCTCTTGCTGTCAGTGCCACGTGGCCTTGGACATGGATGCTTGAGCTGCAAAGTCCAGCCCTCCAGGTGTCCCCTCTAGGGACATCCCCTCAGCCTCCTGTGAAATCTCTATTCCCTCCCTCCCCGCCATAACCCCATCATCACCTGATTTCTAGCCCATAGAGACTGCCTGGGGGAACTGGAGGGAGTTGAGGACATTATTTCCCTTCTACAGAGGTGAGGAGTTTTCCCCTGCTTCCTGTTTCCTTCCCACCAGAGGCTAGGATGTGACCCCAGGGCCACAGGCAAGTCTAGAGCTGACCTGGGAGGGGGAGACGATGCAGACGGGTGTGTGCATCCATCCCGAAGGTGAGGGGTAGCTGGAGAACTAAAAGGCAGGGTCTCAGGCAGGGGAGGGTCCCACCTGTGCCTGTCCCTACCCTCGGGCCCCCCTGCTCCTAGCTGTAGCTGGTGCCTCATGTCTCCTGCAGCCACCTGGGGATACCCCTGACAAGGCCAGCTTTCATCAACTCTCACACCAAGACCACCCTGGTGAATTGTGCAAAAAAGCAGCCAATGAAGCCCCCCGACCACACGGGGAGCATATGGAAGATGCTGCTCTCATCCTGCCCTCCTTGGCCTCCCCGGCTCTTCAGACTGAGTGTCCTCTGCCTCTGGCCTCCATCCCTCTGCCAGCCTCTATCACCCCAGTCTCTGGTGGTTCACACTCATCCCCGACAGCCTCCCCACCCCCAGAGCCTGTGCCTCCCCTAGAATGCTCCTCACCCAGGCCATGTGCGCTTTCCCTTCCCCCACCACATCCCCCCCTGACTCTTCCATCTGCCCTCAGCCTCTGGAAGATTCCACTGCTCCACACCTGCCGGACCCCACCCTGACTCTCTTTTACTGTGACACACGCAAGTGTGTGTCGGCTTCACCCATCCTGTCCATCTCAGACCTCGGTTGCTTAAGCAGTACCCACTCTGCCCTCTTCTGGTGGCAGGTGGCTGCCAGAGCCCAGTGCCTCCCACCTCACCAGGTTGTAAGTCCCAGCAAGAACATGTCTCCCACCACCCACCTGAGGCCTCGTTCAAGAGAGACCCCATAAACAGGCAGACGGAGGCTGGCAGCCCCTTTTTGCTCAGCTCTGATGACCAGAAGCTCTTTAAGATACAAGTCTCAAAGAGAGTGAAGAACAAGATTTGGGAGGAAAAGGAAAAAGATGGATCCTCTCCGGAGCAAATGAGCCCGGAGCAACACATGAGTTCTCTGCGGCATGTGCTAAAGTCGCTGGGTGCTGAGCAGGACACCACAAGCCCCAAACCCTTCTGGCTCATGGAAGGCAAATCAGAACAGCTGCCTGGTACTACGAAGTGCTCAGATCACAAAATCTTCGGGGGCCATTTCCAGGAGAAATGTGACCAGTTTTTCTTCTGGAAAGAAGAAAAGCGAATTCCTCATGGCTACTGTCTGGGTCTTAGCGAATCCCTGGTGGCTACTGCTTGGGTCTCAGAGAGCTCTTCCACATTACAGCCTCCTTTCTTCTTATTCAATGGAATCTCACATTCCTGCCCAGTTCAAGTGCAGGCTATGATATCCCCACTGCTTTCCAAGGCCCAGTCACTGTCCCATCTGGAGCCCCAATACAAGCCCTTAATTCCATTTAGGCCCCACTTTGAGCCCTTGCCCATGGCTCAGGCCCAAACCCAGGTCCATCTCCAATCTTCTTTCCCAATCCTTCCACCTCCTCCTCCACCCTGGTTTAAGGACTACAATGTATCTCATCCTATGTCTCAGAAGAAACTACAACCTCATGTCCCAACTGAAACCCGACACCCAGAGTGGCCCCTGTGGAGTAAGCAGCTAGAAAGCGGGGGAGCTTGGACCTCTGGGGCCCAGAGATCTCAGGACATGTTCAGTGTCACACCTGATCTTTCCCAGGAGAGCTTGACCTCCATTCTTCCCGAGAACTTCCCAATCAGCTCTGAGCTCTGGAAGCAACTGGAGCAGCACATCCAAAAGTGACTCATTCAACACCGCTGTGACCTGGGAAGGATCCAAGGGTCTCTGGATGCAGCTCCAGGATGCATTAGCGGAGCCATGTCAGGCAAAGGGCAAAGACAGACCCTTACAGTCTTTTCTGTCTCAGGGTGAAAGCAGCAAGGATGTACAGAGGGTAAATTTCCAGCTAGAGAAGGAAACAGGCACAAACCTGGGGCACATCCTGGAGATAACCCCGAAGTATCTCTCCAGGGGTATGGAAAGCTCCCAAGTAAAGGTTCTGGGACTGGACTCAGATGAGTCAGAAAGGGACTTGGTGAGGCCCTCAAGAATTGACTCCAGAAAAGATTTACTGTGAAGCATAGAGAAGGCACGTCTACAAAGCTCCCTGAAAGTCCATCTGGGCACGAAGGTGGGTCAGATCAAGCAGGGTTTGATCCCTCTGCGTGTGTGTTAATCCAGGCTTGCTGCCAACCAGGCTTTTTCCAGGTCTGACATCCACGTGGAGACTGGTAGCCTAGGACTCTCAAAACGTGTGGAAACCTGTGTGAACACCTCCAGGGAGCTTTCCTTCCTCGATCAGTGCACTCAGGAGAGGTTGGAAGCGCATGTGGTTAGGTTCACGGTGAGAAACAGGTGGGGCTTACCCCTCAAGGTTCTCGTGCCCGTAAATGTCCTTCAGCTGGAAAAGGCTTCATCCTTCTGCGGTCAGCCTGCCGCACCTCAGCCGGTTGTGAGTCTGGGGCCGGCTCCACAGGGGAGGGTGCAAGGGTCCCGAGAGAAGCACCCGACGTCAGTCTGAGAAAGCAGGGGATGGCAGAAGAGTCCCTTGTCACAGTGGCGAGTCTTTTTGCCTCCTCAGCTGCCAGTCATGAAGTCTAGAGGGTCCTGGGAGGGACCACATCCAGGTGTGACCTTCGGCTCTTGGAGGCTTCTCCAACTGGACAGATGGGCAGGAAGCCTTCCAAGGCCCTCACACATAGCCTTGTGGGCAGCTCCCAACAGAGTGGGAACATAGGATCCCAGACTTCAGGGCCCAAAAAGACCAGGGGGGCGGTGTGGCCAGATAGAGACACCAGCAGAAGCCCTCTGTTCCCTACACTGTCGGTTGCCCGAGACCCCGGAGAATTATGCCTTATGACAGAAGTTGTTAGTGAGTTGGAACCCAGAATGACCTTCAAGTCAGAGACCCAGTCTGAAGTCTGTGCCTCTGCTGTGCTCCTTCCAAATGGTTTGACTGACATGCTCCTCACCACAGAGACTTTGGCCTCTCACGTGTCCCAGGGCTGTCACCAGAGCACACCTACTGGAGACAGGCCAGCTTCCCTGGTGCTAGGTGACACCCTGGCTACCAGAGGGAATGGTTTGGGGCAGCAAGAGCCCAAGATCCCCAAATGCCAGGACTCACACAAGGGCCAAAGCAAGATATTTACTCCCACACCCAAAAGAAAAGGCCATGGGTAACCCAGCCAAGAAAAGCATGAAGAAAAGCTTGTAGAGTTGGAAGCCCCTCAACTGGTCCAGGGTAGGAGAACAGAAGCCGCTCTTGGATGTGAATGCAAACAGCTCTTGCTCGCAAAGAAACAGGTTCCTCTGGAAAGTCACTTCAAAAAAGGCATCAGGCAATTTTTCAGTGGA
>NW_007259533.1:1288-8108 GCF_000164805.1 Carlito syrichta | reverse complement strand
GGCTCAGTCTGGCATCCTGGCCCATTGGAGTCCGAGGCAAGTGGATGGCCTGAGACTGTGGTTTTGAGAACAGGCTGGGACACTGGGTGAGACCTCGTCTTGGTCATCAAAATTAAATCCAAATATTAGCCAGGTATGGTGGTGAAGGCCTGTGGTTCCAGACACTTGGGACCGAGGTGGGAGGATCGCCTGAGCATGGCAGGTGAAGTCCGCAGTGGCCGTTAGCGTGCCCCTGTGCTCCAGCCTGGGCAACAGAGTGGGATTCCAACTCCAAAGAATAATAATCACCACCAACAACACCAACTCCACCCCTGCCACACGGCGTGAGGAGTCACCCTCAGGGATGGGAGAGGAAAAGACACTTTCCCACCTCTCCTTCACAGGAGGTTTCAAAGGTGGCCACTGGGCAAGTCTGTCCTGTGCCTTTGAGCACCCGTTGCAGAAGGCCTGCCTCCAACCTCCACACTCGTGCCCCATGGCAAAGTCACATGTGAGCTCACGAAAGAGATAGCCTCAATTTGGGTGAGTGTTGGGCTCAGAACAATCAAGGTGGTCCAGCAACACTGTGGCCAGCCCAGGTTCCGGTAGACTGGTCTGCCACCTTCAGGCTAGTAGAGGGCCCCTTCCTCTCCTGATCCCTCCATTGTCCCCGGCCCATGCAGACATTTCCCTGGGGACCCACAGATGCCTGTCGTGATGCACGTGGAAGGCATCTTTTTTTTGCTGCAGTCACTGTCTGCCGGGCTGGTGCATAGCATCATGATTTTCGGTCCCTGGGCCTCGACCTGCATGGCTCAGGCATTCCTCCTGCCTTGGCCCCTGAGCAGGTGGGACTCCATTGGCCATCACGCCTGTCTTGATTTTGGTGACCTCTCGCCAAGACAAGATCTGTCCACTTCTCTCGGGCTGGTCTCTGACTCCTGGGCTTAGGCAGCCACCCGCCTCAGTCTGCCAGGGCACATGGTTGATGGCCATGAGACACAGTACCTGGCCTGGACTCGCATGTTCTGTTGGTGGGAGTTATGCAAAGGAACGCCCCAGGATGGAGGCCACCACATTACATGTAGCTGGGCCGGCAGGTGCCTCCACGTGCAACTTCAATGTTGGCATTCCAGGGAGCGACGAAGTCTCGCTATGTGGCACAGACTGGTCTCAACTCTCGGGTTCCAGCGGTCCCCCACCTCAGCCTCCCAAAGCCAGAGCCCAATTGTCTGCCAATCCACTGTCATCGGGAACTCCAGGCCCAAGGCTGAGGCCTCCTTCCCCAAAGATCTCTGTCTATTTGCGATGATCCCAACTCCATACACAAATGGAAACTCTTCTTTCCTTTTTTTTGAGTAAGAGTCTGACTCTGTCGCCCAGACTGGAGGTAAGTGGCTTGCTCTTGGCACTGTAACCTCGGCCCATGGGGCTCCGGAAAGCCTTCTACCCTGGAATTCTGAGGAGACAGAATGACAGGGGTAAACCACCATGCCTGGATCATTTGGGAAGGAGAATAGAGATGAGTTCTTGCTGTGTTGCCCATGTGCATTTTGGTCCTGTGGGTTCGGGCCGGCCACTGGCCTTGGCCCCCAATTCTCTGTGATGATGAGGCTGAGCCCCCAAACACGGGCTCGAACCTTTGTGAAAATGAACCAGAAGCCTGGAGGCAGTGGCCCACACCTGGATTCCCAGCGATCTGGAAGGCTGAGCCAGGATGATGGCTGGAATCCAGGAGTTCATGGCCACACAGGGTCATGCAGGGAGACCCCGTCTCTGCATCCATCCAAACAGGAGGTCTGGGGTCATGGTGCCCATCGTCCTGGCCACTATAGAGGTGGACACAGGAGAATCTCCAGAGCCCACAGTTTCAAAGCTGGTGAAGAATGACAGTCATGTCCCTGGGCCCCAATGGTGGCAACAGAGCCAGACTCTATCTCCTAAAAATATCAGAATCATTCACAGATTCTCAACTGTGCCTGGTGTATTCAAATGGTGACAGGCTTTAGAGCCAGAGAAAATGGGTCTGGGGGTGAATAAATGTCCCTGGGTGTGTCTCTGGCATTTCTTTGTGGAAGATCCTCATTGCCGAGTCAGGGGGCCAGGCTGCCTGGGCCACATTTCTCACCTCAAAGAGGAGTGCTGGCAGGAACCCTGCCAGGGCACCTCAGGAACTTCCACAGCCAAGCGGGGGCATTCGTTGGGGGATTTGGGGTTGAAAAGTGCCGAGCTTGGGGGACCCTCACATGTCGGGGGCGAGGGGGAAGAACGGAAGGCAGAAGGATTGCAGAAGAATGCATTTCTTCCTTCCTTCCTTCCTTTTTCTTTCTTTCTTTCTTCGTCTTTCTTTCTTTCTTTCTTTCTTTCTTTCTTTCTTCTTCTTCCTTCCTTCCTTCCTTCCTTCCTTCCTTCTCTTTCTTTCTTTCTTTCTTTCTTTCTTTCTTTCTTTCATCTTTCATTCTTTCTTTTCTTTTCTCACTACGTTGCCCAGAGTGCTCTCAAATCTCCCAAATTGAGCCATCCTCGGCCTGGGCCCCATAAACTGCTGCAATTACAGGCTTTCCATTTGGTCGACATCTTGGTCTTCCTGCCTGGTCTTGAACTCTGGGCCATAGGAGATCCTCCTGGCAAGACCTTCACTCACCCAAGTTTTCCTGGGTTTTACTTTGAGTCAAGGTGGGGGCTTGCTATGGTTTCCAGCCTCATCTTGAGCTCCTGGAATCTGGTCATCTTCCCATCTTGGCTTCCCCGAGTGCTGGGAGACTGGCGTGAGTCACCCGGGCATCCCGCCTCCCCAAAGTTTTGAGAGCCACACACTCCCTTTCCACGATTGGGACCCTGGGAGGAGTGGGCAGGTCCACTCTGGGGAATGAGGAGGGCTGAGGGGTGGGCGACATGGTGGAGACACAGCACTGTGCCAGGCGTTCCTTCCGGGGAGGGTTCAGTGGGTGACTAAGGATACCCTCTCCAGGGTCAGGGTCATTGGAAGGGAGTGGGCCTCGTGGTGGCATCCAAAGAGGGGTGTGGAGGGTGGTTGCAGGGGCTCACACCTGTCATCCTGGCACTCTGGGAGGTCGAGGTGAGAGGATGGCCTGAGGCCCAGGTTCGAGACCATCCCGGGCACCTTGGCAAAACCTCGTCTCTACAAGAAACCAAAAAAACGAGCCAAGCATGGTGCCACATGCCTGTCATTCCAGCGACACAGGAGGCAGCAGCGGGAAGAACAACAGAGCCCAGCTGATGGAGGCCACGGTGGCTGTGGGTTGTCCTATGTTTTCCAGCCTGGCAACAGAGTGGGACTCTGACTTAGTATATTAATAATAACCACCAACACCACCACAACCATAGACTGGGCTCAGCAGCTCAGCCTGGCATCCTGGCCTTTCAGAGGCCCAGGTGAGTGAATGGCCTGAACCTGTAGATTTGACACCATCTCGGGACCCGAGATGAGATCTCGTCTCAGCCATCAAAAATAAATCCAGCCAGGCTCGGTGGCTCAGCCTGTAATCCCGCACCTTTGGGAGGCTGAGGTGAGTGGATTGCCTGAGCCCGCGGGTTCAAGACCCGCCTGGGCAGCGAGACCTCATCTCTACAATAAATCAAAAAATCAGCCGGGTGTGGTAGCACATGCCTGTAATTCCGGCTACATGGAAGGCTGAGGCAGAAGGATCGCCGGAGCCCAGCAGGAAAGGCTGCGGTGGCCGAGAGCAGCCACTGCACTCCAGTCTGGGTGACCGAGTGAGACTCCAACTCAAAATAAATAAATAAATAAAATAAATAAAAAATGAAATAAAATAAAATAAATCCAAATATTACTGGGCGTGGCGGTGCAAGCCCATGGTTCCATCCACTCGGTGGGCCAAGGTGGGAGGATCACCTGAGCTGGGTAGGTGGAGTCCGCAGTGGACGTGAGTGTGCCCCTGTGCTCTGGACTGGGTGACAGAGCAGGATTCCGACTAAAAATAATATTCAGCATCACCACCACCACCCCTGCCACACAGCACGAGGAATCACCCTCAGGGATGGGAGAGGAAATGTCACTTTCCAGCCTGTCGTTTGTGGGAAATTTCAAAGGTGGCCACATGGCAGGTCCATCCTGTGCCTTTGGCCATGCACCCCGGAAGGCTTGCTTCCACCCTCCACACTCGTGCCCCACTGCAAAGATGCATGTGAGCTCACAGAGCAGATGGCCCCGAGTTAGGGTGGCCGTCGGGCACAGAGTGATCAAGGCGGTCCAGCAATTCCACAGCCAGGCCAGGTTTTGATCACTCATTCTAGCACATTCGGGTGGGGGAAGGGCCCCTTACTCTCCCGATTGCCCCATCGTCCCCTGTCTACACAGATCTTTCCCTGGGGAGCCATGGATGCCCCTCTTGACACACATGGGAGGCATCTTTTTTGTCACCAGAATCTCTCTCGGGTGGCCTGGGGTGCTGCAGCATGATCGTGGCTCTAGGTACTTCAATCTGCAGGACTCAGGCAGTCCTCCTGCCTTGGCCAACAAGCAGCCAGGACTCCAGGGCCACCACGCCTGACTTGACATTGAGGACCTCTGACTGAGAGGTGTTCTGGCCACGTCTCCTGGGCTGGTCTCCAACTCTTGGGCTCAGGCAACCTCCCACCTCTGCAACCCAGGGTGTGGGGCTGATGGCTGTGAGCCTTGGTGGCCAGCCGGGACTCACACATTCTGTTGGTGGGGGCAATCACATTCTGTTGGTGGGGTGCAATGGAATGCCCCAGGATGAAGGCCACCACTCCTGTGTAGCCGGGACTGTGGGCCCCAGCACACGCAACTCCAGTGTTTGCATTCCGGGGAGTGAAGAGGTCTTGCTACGTGGCCCAGGCTGGTCTCGGACACCCGGGCTCCAGCTATCCCCCACCTCAGCCTCCCAAAGCCACAGCCCGATTGTCTGCTATCCACCATCTTTCAGGAACTCTGCACGCAAGGTTGTGGCCTTCTTTCCAAATGATCTCTGTCTGTTCATGATGATCTCCAGCTCCATGCACAAATGTATGCTCTACTTTTTTTCTTTTTTTCATTTTTTCCTTTGAGTCAGAGTCTTACTTCATAGCCCAGGCTTTAGGGTGGAGAGGAGTCCCAGGCTCCAGGGAGTCCTTCCTCAGTCGTCCGAGGAGCAAGAATGGCAGGTGCATGCCACCACACCCGGATCATTTGAGATGGAGGGTAGAGATGAGTTCTTACCGAGTTGCCCATGCAGGATTCGGCCCATGGGCTCAGGCCATCTGCTGGCTTCGGCCTCCCAAAGCACTGGGATGACAAGGCTGAGCACCCGAGCCTGACCTCGATCCTTCATTGAAAATGAACCAGAAGAGCTGGGCTCGGTGGCTCAGCCTGTAATCCTGTGCCTTTGGGAGGCTGTGGTGAGTGGATTGCTTGAGACCTGCCTGGGCAGCGAGACCTCATCTGTACAATAAAAATCAAAACATCAGCCGGGCGTGGTAGCACATGCCTATAATTCTGACTACTCGGAAGGCTGAGGTGGAAGGATGGCCGAATTCCAGCAGGGCGAGGCTGCGGTGGCTGGGAGCAGCCACTGAACTCCAGTCTGGGTGACAGAGTGAGACTCCAACTCAAAAAAAAAAAGAAAAGAAAATGAACCAGAAGGCCTGTCACTGCATCCCACCCAGGGATACCTGGTGCGCTAGGAGAAAGAGGTGGGAGAATTGCTGGAGCCGAGGAGCCCATGTCCAGGCTGAGACACACAGGTAGCCCATGTCTCCACACCCATACAAACTAGGTGTCTGGGGCCAATGTGCCCATTTTCCTGGCACCACCACCACCTCCACAAACATTGACCGAGCTCAGGAGCTCAGCCTGGCATCCTGGCCTTTTGGAGGCCCAGACGAGTGGACAGCCTGAAACTGCAGGTTCAACAATAGCCAGGGACACAGGGTGAGACATCTTCTCAGCCATCAAAAATAAACCAAATATTAGCTGAGCGTGGTAGTGCAGGCCTGTGGTTCCAGCCACTCAGTGTTCCGAGATGGGAAGATCACCAGATCTGGGCAGGTGGAGTCTGCGGTGGCCATGAGCATGGCCCTGAACTCCAGCCTGGGAGACAAAGTGAGATTCCGACTCCAAATAATAATAATCAGCACCACCACCACTCAAAACGGAGGCTGCCATTGGGGGAACATTGGAGCTGGGAGCTGCTGAGCTTGTGGGACCCTTGTATTTGGGGTGGCATGGGGGAAGTACTGAGGGAAGAATGTTTGCAAGAGAATGGATTTCTTTGTTGACTTAGATTTTCTTTCTTCCTTTTCCCCTCTCTCTTTTGTGTCCTCATTGGTAGCCCTGGCAGCTCTCAAACTGCTCAACTTGGGTTTTCATCTCAGCCTCAGCCTCCCAAACTGCTGGGATCACAGGCTTTCAGTTTGGTCAACATCCTGTTCTTCCTGCCTCATATTGAACTCTGGGCCTGTGGTGATCCTCCTGCCGAGGCCTGCCCTCATCCAAGCTTTTGTGGGTTTCTCTTGGTGTCAAGGTGGGGACTTGCTATGGTGTCGAGCCTGGTCTAAGAACCTGGGCTCCGGCCATCTTCCCATCTTGACCACCCCGAGTGCTGAAGAAACAGGCTTGATTTGCTTGGTCATCCCCCCCATGAATGTTTGAGAGTCACACCCTCCTTTTCCCAGGGGTGACCTCTGGATTAGTGAGTGGGTCCAGTCTGGGGACCAAGGCGGATGGAGGGGTGAGCTCTCCTTGGATACATGGCCCTGAGCCAGGGCCTTCCCAAGGGTGGGATCTGTGGTCGAATCTGGCTGCCTTCTCTGGGGACCCAGGTCATCTGAAGGGAGTGGGTCTCATGGTGGGTCCCTG